>NC_070594.1:23559552-23859552 GCF_027409825.1 Scomber japonicus
TGGAGCTTAATGCTTAAATTTGGTGTCATAGAAATGTATTTACACTTTGTCAATACTAAACCTTATTATCACAATCCCTGAGCATCATCGTATAAGGTTTTCTTTTAGTTCATCTGCAGCTGAAAGAGTACACAGTGTTTTTTTCTGCATTCTTGCACATTTTCTACCCAGTTTGCTGGTTGATGGGAGTATACAGAGGAAGTCTGCGGAAACAACCCACACCAAAGTTCCTCTGAGGTGTTTTTCTTCTTTGTCTGATGTCTTCAGTGATCAAACATGCTATCTTCATGCTGCATCCACCCATCATTATATGTGAAAGTACAGAGGGTGCCCTTTTTTAGAAGCCGTTCTTTCCTGTCTAGTTATTTCACTGACTTCCTTTAGAAAATCAGCAAGGAATAAGAGCGCAGGCAAGTGTTAAATCCAGTGTTGTAAAGCGACAGGGATTTATATTTTCATTGAAACCCCGGGAAGTAAAAGCTATCTATTAGTGATGTGGTATTCCACACTGTGCAACGGCACCATGAAGCAAAACACACACTCACATTATTCTAACAGCTTATTGAAATATATACTCATGGTATAGATTTTTCCCCCAGGAAACAGACACAATTGCATCATATTTGAAAAGGATATGAAAGAACAGCCTTCAGTTGAATTTTACACTAAAAGTAAAGTAACGGATTTCATGTTTGCACAAGACAACTTAAATGTTATTTTTTACTCTCCTCTAAACACAGTCTGCAACTATGGCACACATACAGGAAAAGAACAGGATTGCTTTTTAACAGCATTGTTGTCTGTGTTCACATGACAGCCTCATTAAAATCTGACATTGCTCTTGATGTCTTCAAACACTACAGTATGTCAACTTGCTCTGAGTTTTCAGATTAATGGCATATTCAAGCTTTACACCCCAAAACAATGTGTTATGCTTTTTAAAATATGCTACTCATCAATACTACATAACATTTCACAATATTATATTAAAAGATTTTTTAGGACTCTGTAAACTCTGTTTTCATACATTTTTTCCTTGTAAGCTGTCTGCCTGTACTTGTATTAGTGTTATATAAGTAAGAGGACAACACGTTTCATTAAACATGAAACATGTTCATTCAGCACTGTTTTTCTCTCTCTCTCTCTCTCTCTCTCTCTCTCTATGAGCTTGTTCTCCTGTCCTTGCTACTGTTACTGAGTGTCAACATGATCGTCGAAGCAAGCCTGTAGTCACCATTACACACACCAGCAGTGGCATATTCCAGGAGTTTTGTTTTTTATTATATCATTTGACACTTGTATTAAGGGAGAGGTTTTGATAAGCATATGTACAGTAGGTGGTTTGACACTCATGAAGAGACAAATGAGAAATAAACCCACACCAAACAAAATCATAGGATTAAGAGATGATTAGTGTTGCCTGAAATAATAGGAAATATAAGAAAAGACAGAAAAGAACGACTATCGTATAAGATCACAAAACAAGAAAATGAGATTGAGGAAATGATTTGGAAAGTTTAAATAAAAAAATGTGTCTCGCTCAAAAACAAGGGAAGTAATATTTAAAAAAAAAAAAAAATTCCAAAGACTTTTTCTTGAGATTTAAAACTCTGACCTCCTCCTCACATTCTGCTAGCTTTAACCTTTAGAAAATTAGAGTACACAGTACCAGCAGACATATATTACTGATTTCATGCTTAACATAGAAACAAATGCAGCAGCGTCTATGGAAGTAGCTAAACTGAGAGACACGGTTGCCGTTTTGCTCGGGGCATCCCAGGGGGGCACAAGAATACTCTGAAGTGATATCAGACCAAAAGTTCATGGAAGTTCATCTCTGCTGCTATCAGGCCTGCTGCTAAAGGATAGAGCCACCAAAACTACAGTATGTGTCTGTTGTTGCTGGACATCTTTTAGTCCTTTCTTCAACTTTCAACTTCAACTTCTTTATTTATATAGCTCTTTACACATAATACAGTTGATCCAATGTGCTGTAGAGAGGAAAAAATAGATTAGAAAAAAAGTGGAAAATGTGTTTTTGTGTAATTTGTTGAGATATATATATATATCTACTAGGTTATATATAATCTCTGAAAATGTCTTTTTTTGGTTTTGATTATGAAACTTTTTACCTTTGCCTCTTTGTGGACCTTGGTGGAAATCCTTGTGGCTGGGAAAATGTACTTCTTTAAATGGTGGAATAATTGACAAATCATATCTATTCAGCCTGGTCATACTTTTTTATTTATTTATTTATTTTTTAATTCTGGATATTCACAAATGAGTATTGGTCCAGCATTTTTGTTGATTTTACTTTGCTTTACAAATCATTGTAAAGCTGATTTTACATCTTGTCATACTTTCATATTATACAGTTGCCTACTGTTCATATAACATTATCATACCTAACATTAAGACCTTTATTTTAGTGTAGATCAAACAAAATTAATTAAAAATGCTTAAAATATTTAACATAAAGCATTTTTTGGAGTATTTGTTCATGTGAAGCGATCAAAGTAAAGAGAGGAGACGTTTCACCTCACAGTTCCAGATGCAGCCACGGAGAGACAGACGCAGACAACAGGAGAGGATGTACAGAAGGATAAGACTGTGTGTTTCTGCAAACTGTATGCAAATTTGCAACAAGAAGACACCAAAACACTGCGAGAAACAGATGTAGGATATGTGTGGGTGGAAGTGAACGTTTGGAAAAGGGAAGTATTTCCGTCGGCTGACAGGAACACAGTTGGTGGGCCTGGAACAGGAGGCCTTATGACAAGCCGCCTTAGTTTCCTGTTTGCCCACGGAAATATGCCTGAGGAGCAAGAGAGGAAGATGGTGGGAGAAGAGAAAAAATGGAGGCGTCACAGCTGGAAGGAGCGAGCGAATGCACACCTGCCTGACAGAGAGAGAGAGTCCAGGCCCACCCCCTCCTACCAAACCCATAAATCACATACGCACAGGCTGTGAGCAGAGCAAACCCCAACTCTACATCAGGAAGAACCCCATCCTGTGACCTCAGCATACAGCAGATGCTCAGAGAGTTCAATCATGGTCCAGGCCTAAAACCACTGGAATAATAATACCATAAACCATATTCCTTATTTCATCCTGGAATATACAAAATCTGAAATGGATTGCTTCTGGATTTAGAATCAGAAACCTAGACTTCTCCAAATAAATTACAAATACTGACATCATTGTCCTACAGGAGATATATACAGAGGAATGGTCCAACTGGCTGCCTTGTAAAGTACAGAGAACTGTTTGTACCATCCACTAAGCTAACAGGGATCAAACTGGGAAGAGACTCAGGAGCCTTGTTAATATGGTACAAATGAGTACTAACCCATTCCATTAAGCTAATCAAAACAGCAGTCTTGCATCTGATTAGAAGTAAATAAGGGACTTACCTCAACCCAGAAAAACATCCCCTGTGTGATACCTACATGCCCCCAATCAAATCCTCATATTTTAAGGATGACATGGTTCTCTATCCTGGAGGAGGAGATTAATCATTGTCGTCTGACCTCAGTACCAGGAGAGGATGAGAACCTGACACACCCATCGGGAAGTGGAAACATCCCCGTTCAATATGCCGTCCCAGACAAAACTATGGCAAAGTAACAAACAACAGTAGATGACTTCATTACTGACCTCAGCCTGGGTGTCTCTCAGAGGCTTCACGGTCAGTCTACTCACACCCCAGTCAGACCACAGCAAAACCACAGTCTACCTGAACAGTATCAAAGTCAACCAAACTACATACTTTTTTTTTTTACAAGAACATCCGTCTTCACTATGGTTAAACATTTAAACTGTCTCAAAACACAGTGAGAGAAAAAAGGGACCAGCATATTAGAAACCAGCAACCTCTGGGCTCCACTCACCAACCAAGATTTTACAAAGTGAGACAAACACCAAATTGAGACTGAATGTAGAATTCTGTACATCTATCTTCTGTGTCTAATGAGAAACTCCAAGCAATACATGTAGAGTAGAATTAGGATGATGCCAGCTAATCATTAAAATCCAAGAGAGAGCATTTCATTTTATAATTACCTTAAAGACACCCTCCATCACAAAGCCCTCACATACAGGGAGACACTAGAGAGTCGGCCCCTCAGCCAGCTGGTTCTGGAGGACTACTTGGCCCTAAACAGACTTCTCAGTGGCAGATCACCTGATCACTGTGACAGATCCAGAACTAAGCAAACCATTGACCATGTACAGACTCAGTGAGTGCAGCCTTGCTGTTTAGAGAGGCTGCTACAGGCAGACCTGCCTCCCCAGAGAAGACCAACTGTACACTCAGTGCACACAGCAGGAGGTGGAAACAGAGCTGCACTTTTTAACCACCTGCCAACTGTACCAAGACATCAGAAACAACCACCCGAAAAGACTTTGAAAACAGGGCTAATAACAAAATACTTCCATATCTGCTGGGTGTAAAACAGCAAAGTGCAAACACTGCAGTGAGATGTGTGAGATGTTGATAGTGGAAAAGAGCGTCCAATGGAAAACAGCCACCATGAAGACTACACTGAGCATGTGCACTGTGCTGACCTCTGTACATAGACATACATACTGTATGTACATAAACACATATATTTAAATACATTTAATAAAAAGAAAAATGTTGCAGTGCTTATATAGCTCTCACTTATCTGTATTTACTACAAGTCTACATTTTTTTATTTTACTTTACCCATTTTTTACCCATCTGTATATTTCTAACAGCAAAATCAAGAATTGTTCTGTACATTGTTTTGTTGCTTTGACAATGTCTGTTTCCCATGCTAATAAGGCCACTTAGAATTGGATTGAATTGAATTGAATTGAATTGCACTGACAGAGATTTTGAGATGGTAAAGAATGTGAGTAGAGAGGGATGGGTAGATGATGGAAGAAGAGTGGACAAGAGAACTGGGATGAAAAAGTCAGAACAGGAGTTGAGTTGGACAATAAAGACTTTTGCATGTATTAAAGTGATACACAGTATTGTATTAATATTTTCCTCTTCAGCCTTTCATTTTTGATTTAAATATTTAACCTGCATGTGTAGCAGAGCAAGGTTAATATTAAGATCTGCATTCTGAAAATGGTTTCAAAAAAGTCCTTAACATTTTTATTTTTAAAATAACTAAATACAGTATGTGAAATATTTGTATGAAATATTTATTCAGTAATTATTTCTTATGATTTTGCTAAAACTATTTTAAAGAAATAAACATTTCTGTGGAGATATGTGAGAATAATGAGAATCCTCCCAGTTTTGAGGTGATTTAATATGAACTAAATGAAACATACAGTACATGTTTCTTAAATAAAAGAGCAACACAAATATTGTTCTTATTCTAAACAGTTTGAATGTGAAGAAAACAAAGAAACTATGCTATACTTTGTTCAAATAGCCTAAAGGTGCCAAAGTACAAGGCAGGTAAATAAACCCTGCAGGAGAGATGGGATCTATTGTACAACATACTTTATTATATTTAACATACACTGTCTACAATTAACTTCTAAAACCATACTTCATGTTTGTCCCTGAATAGCAGATCATGTCATTTTAAATAAAAATATCTGCATAACCGCTAATTTAACATGACTTAAAAGACATGCAGTAAACCACAGACATTATATAGCTGACATATGATAATAACGTGTGGGCTGAGAGGAATGCAGCTCCCTTGGTTTAAACAAGTTCTTAAAAGACTCAACTAATAAGCTGAGAAAACTGCTTGGTGGTCAGACCTGTTTCACTCAGGTTCTTACATAAAGTTGACATCTGGTAGATATGAGTAGATATGAGTGAACAGTTCTGCAGGCACATAGAACATAGACAACATGTGCTGAATATTGTTACATTCATTCAAACTGTATAGCAAAAATCTAACAAGTGCAATAAAACAAATGTGGCTGTATACATAGGTATTAAGTAATGAGTATGTGTGATTGACTTTGTTGTTTACCAGTGCAATGACAAAAAGTTATTCTATTCTATTCTACAGTGTCTATTTTAAGATAAGTTTTACTTCTTACAAATTTAGAGATATACAATAAAAAATATTTAGACTTTTTGAACTTTTTCTGTCTCTTTTTAGTCTGTCCATTATGAATATTTCCATGTAACATAGTGATAGTATGATGTTGATACTGAACTGCCTCACATGAGCTGTTATACGTATAATAAATGCAACACACTCCAACCTCACTATGTTAAAACTACTGTCAGTGCTGCTTATGATCAATCAAACCAAGTGACAATTATTTAAAATAAAGGAATGGATAAATGAATTGATATTTTAAGTATCCATGGAAAACAGTAAAAAAAAAAAGGCCTCCGAAATAGGTCAGCAAACATACTCTAACAGGAAGAAAGTAGGAGTTTTCATGCCATTTAGTGCCTGTATTCATGCACATATTGAGCATATTATTTTATTGTAAATTCTCTCACTCTTTAGTATTTTATTCAAGTTTCAAACACCCAAAGGTGCCATCCAGGCCCTTACGGGTTTACAAGACAATACTTAGAAGAGGAACTGAGCAAAAAGAATCCCGGTGTCAAACACATTTCTATCACATATACGTTAACAAGTTCAACATATAACGCTTTCCCACGTTGATGGTGAGCATCCAACAAAAAGTGAGAACACCTGGTAATCTACATTCATGTGTCATGTCAACCAGAGCGGGAGGCCCAGCACACATTTTCAGGAGAAGCTTTACTCTGACAAAATCATTCTCAACCTCATCCAAATTACACACAGTGACACTTTCTGTCCTCCTCCATCCTATCAAATGTGATTTTTTTGTATCCGGATTGATGGAGTCTACTATTTACTGACACTAATCATGTGTTGTCATATAAACTGGTTAAAGGAGCGAAGACGGGGAAAGATGTAGGGAGACAAGAGGAGGAATGCGAAGTGGGGGATGGACAGGAGGGGGGGGAGAAGAAGAAGAGGAGGGAGGGCGGGGTGGGGGGGTGAAGGAAAGGAGGTGAGGGGGCTGAGTGACGGGTAGAGAGGTGGTGGTGTGTGTCTTAGACGGAGGGATGGAGGGAGTAAATCCTTTTCTTCATCATTACCTTGTCTCTGCCACTGCCCTCACCTTAATTAGTCTCAGAGCAGCTCGGCCCGGCCAGAAGTCTGCCTCATCCCTCCATCCATCCCTCTACCCCCCCCTTCAGACCCCTCCACCACCGCTAACATCCCTCCCTCCTCATCCCTTTCACCTCCTTCTCTTTCTTCCTCTGCTCTCTCTCTCTTTTTTTTCTTTTTTTTTTTTCCTCCAGCGATTTCCACACTTCCTCTGTCTCCCTTCACGTTGCGCTTCATCTTCGTCTCGGTGGAAATTGACTGAAATACCAAACCCCTAACCCCACAATATCAACAGCTGTGCAGCTATACACACACATACATACATACACACACACACACATGTACACACACACACACAAACGAAGAACACAAAGAGTTTAATGTTGGTAAATACCGCAGACACACACACACATACACACATACACACACACACACACACACACAGAGAGAGAGACATACGTGGCTGCTCCAGGCTTGGCAGCTATAAATACGGAGGATTGCAAAGAGGAGGAAACTCGGTTAAAAAGTTAAGTGGGGAAAAAAGCGGCGCAGTGAGATTGACACCCCGACGTCTCAGCTCTCTAGAGGCTAAATTAGGGGATCCACAGCTCCACACACACTCTCACACACACACACACACACACTCACACACACACACCTTGAGAGAATGAACAAACTCACACAATTTAGAGAGAGAGAGAGAGTGTGTGTGTGTGTCTGTCTCTCTCTCTGTGTGTGTGTGTGTGTCTGTGTCTGTGTGTGTGTGTGTGTGTGTGTGTGTGTGTGTGTGCACATGTCAGTCTCCACGGTCCCCTGCTCCTCCTCAGTCAGTCACTGAAGGCCCATCCAGTGTCCCTGTTTTCGCTTCACCAGCTGAATGTTGATGGCCACTGGGACATTAAACTGGCTGGAGACACGGCACAAGTGGATTTCAACTACTTTCTTTTCTATTATTTTAATATAATTCATATTGGAATACCTGACACAGAGGAGAGATGACAGGTGATGAGACCAAATTGCAATAAAAGTTCCTTGATTGAGAGATAAAGTTTACTTTGTTTCTGTCTTTGTTAGTAGAGATCTAGATATGCATCCACTTCATGAAAGCTCATACAGTTCAATAAAGTTATTCATGTGGTCCAAAATATCAATGTAATGCAATGCGTACAGAGCAACACCCTCCATCCTTAGATCATTGCTACAGTAATTGATCATATTTTGGTATCATTTTTGGATTTTGGTATAATTATGAGCATTTTTTTGGTCTCTTTCCAAATCATTGTGCACACAGGAAGCTTGATGTCTCCAGTTTGCTTTCAGTAAGTAAAATGAAACAGGATATCCATGTGGCCTGAACTGACAAGAAATGAATACCAACTACAGAAGCTCACACTTAGTCAACATGAACTTTTAGGAAAGGAAGATGAAACCAAAATAAAGGCAAAAGAAAATGCATCACAAAGCATTGTGGGCATCATGCAGGACTCAGGCCCCTCCAGCTGGACCGTTTGTCTCACATGTGTATTCTTATACATTCATTTCTTGGTTGTGATGTGAGAGCAGATGTAAACTGAGAATATTGTCGGATTTTTTTAAATATGTTTTGCCGCTTTACAGTTTACAGTATTGGACTCACAATCATCAAATGTGTCATTAGTGTGCTGCTGACTCAAAAACAAAAGAAAAACTTGATGAACATTATAATAATTCACTTTTTAAAAAGATTTTACACCAGTTTCCACACAACCATCAAACACACCTGCAAAGTTTGCAGAGTGCAACAGCAATTTAACTTCATTTCTGTTTTTTAAATAGAATTTTAATTTCCAGTCATGGGCAAATCAAATTAAACCAATCCATGTGATCTTCTCCTTCCTCCTGCAGGGGGTGCTGTTGACATGGAAGTTGCTCTGTGTGTGACCTATGATCCTGCTGCTGCTGCAGTCAGCCTACAGTCACAGCACAGCCTCCTGCTGCAGCCACTAGATGGCATTCAGGCTCTTCACAGACTGAAGCAAAGCAAATGTAGCTGACTGACTTTCTCTGCTCGTCTGTGTCATCTGGATATTGTGCTTTAATTTGTCAGAAGTTGCCATTTACTCAGCTTACACCACCAAGCTGATATCTTTAGGAGATCAATATGAGTTTTATGCAGTTAGTAGTATTAAACTCTTGTTGGTTACACGAGGACAGGTCTTGGGGCAAACATTGATATTCTTTTTATTAGGAAATGGTTGATTTTTGCTCAGGATGCTGCAATCAAAAATATTGTGTCGGAAAACACAGATGAACCTTAGTGTGACATCTTTATATAGTGACACTAGAAATCACAAAAGAAGATTTAATTCATTTCAATGATACAGAATCATTCAAAGAAAAAAACATAAATTGATTGATTTGCTGAGAATATAATTGATTTGTTATTTATAAGCATGGCAACAATGCCTTAAAGGTCAGCTCTAATGTGTGCACCATATGTCTGTGCATGACATTATCTGTTTCACCCAATATGCACAGTAGGCTTGTGTTAATCTGACTGCATGTGTGTGTTCTTGTAGTCTGACAAAAGCTCTCCTAAATGTAGCTGGAAAGGAGTATTGTAGTATTGTATTGAAGTGTTTAAGTAGTTGAGCGCCCACACACACACACACACACACACACACATACACATTTGCACACACTCATGCACACACGCACATGCAGAAAGAGACAGTAACTATTCAGCCCATTCTTGCGTAAATCACTTGGCCTCAGGGCTCTCTTAACCCTTTCTCTGTGTGAGCGAGTGTGTGCATGGATGTGTGTGTGTGTGTGTGTGTGTATGTGTGTGTCTGTCTTAGATGTTCCTTTGAAAAGCGGTAATGCTGGTGGACAGTATAACTGGTTGCTGTGATGATGCTGCATATCAGCTTCCCACTGTATCTGCATGAAATCTAAAGCGCCATCAGGATTGTAGGGAAAAGATCCTAAATATACGTGAAGATGGTTTCCAGCAGTAAAAAAAACGACTTATTTTACAAAAATGACTGATATTGAGAATTTCCTTATATGAGTGAAACGCCATGTTAATGTTAATAACCCATTTTTTAGTGCAGAAAATTAAGATAGTGTCTTCATTTTGAAATATTATAACATAAGAGCTGCAGAAATGAAATGTCTGCTTAGATAAATGTCCTATAATATCACTGAGTATTAAATATAACAAAGTCAACTTCAAACTCAAATGATGTAATTAAGTAGGAATGTAGTGAAGAGCTTGCTTAAACACACTATATCCAAGTTCTTTTTTTTCCTTTTTTTGTGCAAACTTGCCCTTTTAGACTTTGAATAGTGTGTTTTAGTGAGAGTGAAAGCATATTTTATTTTTTAAATTAAAAATACAGCAAAAAAAAACATAGATTCACCCTGAAAATATTCTTCTGCTATTTCATTATTTATACAAACACTGTACTTTTGTTGTTTTCTTGTATTCATGAGATAGCTGGACTACAATATCAGATGATGTTTAACTTAAGGAGTTCAGCGTGCATTAATATTTTTAACTTGATATAAACATTGTGTAATCATTTTCAAACTATATGTCATAAAAAATATTCAAATCAAGACTGTATGTTTGAGGATATTTTACTTTGAAATTTTTAAAATGGGTGTATTTTCTAAAAACTTTTGTCATTTAAATCTGAAAGTACACCCACTTCCACTCACACACTTTAATCTAAAAGTTCAAATTAATCATATTATATAAAGAGCCTCCCAACTTGAATTATGACTCACTGTTTAACTGTTTAATATGTTCACCGTGTGTAAATATAACCTCTAAAACTTTTAACACAGTTTGACAACAGCGCACTGAGAGGTTCAAACCTCAATTAGATGGAGCTGTGAAGTTTTTTTTTTTGACACTATAATTTAGCAAAAGTGTTGACAAGTAAGAGTCTGGTGGAGTAATTAGTAACTGGGTTGGATGCAGCTAGTTGAAAACACAAAAATCTACATTGACTCAGTCAGTGTGGAGTCAGAGATATGATATGTTTGGCTATTGGCAGCAAGACAGTTTATAGAAAGGGAAGGAAAAAATGTGTGGTTGTATTGGCATTACACACACACACACACACACACACACACACACACACACACACAGATGCACTCACACACAGACTTCACTATCAGCAAGTTGTCTCAGGCTTGCTGAACCCCCGTAATGCTCCTATTAGCAGCTTCAGTTAAAATGGCATTTCATCAGGCAGCTGACAAGTGAATTATCTCTCCCTTTTTCCTCCCTATTTCCCTGCCTCGCTCTCTCTTTCCCTCCCTGCCTCTCTCTCTCTCTCTCTCCCTCTGTCTGTCTGCCTCGGTCTCCCACTCTCCCCCCGGCTCAGTGACAGTAGCCTTAGGCCTGAGATAAAGAGGAGGCGCGCGGCGCTCGGCGCTCTCACACACACTCCACAGAACTGAAGTGACATCCTGTCAAAACAATAGTTTACTACAACAGGAACTTGTGTGTTCTGTCAGACAGAGGCTGAACTTCAACTTTGGGACATATAGATTCCTCTTTCATATTGATCTCCCCCTACTTTGTGTGTGTGTGTGTGTGTGTGTGTGTGTTTGTATGTGTGCGAGCATGTGTTTTATTTGGGCCAGCGTATTTGGATCCCAGCCCAGAATCAGAGTGTTGTATGTGTAGATAAAAACTCAGAGGACAGTTTAGATACCGTTCATCATACAAGCGTCTGTAGTGCTCCAGGGAGAAATTGCCATCATTGACAAATCTCCTCCACCGTTCAGCACAGATACGACTCCTCTGCCACCTTTAAAAATATGTCTACCCACTTCAGTATTGTTCTCAGTAGTGTAGCTGAAGATACTGCAGCTGTATGCAGGTGTGCACTCCTCACACACTCACATCTCTAGCTACAGAGCTGAAGACAACTATATCCAGGTGTGTGCAGTACAAGAGTGAATCTTAAAGTGAATTTTAAAAAGCTTAAAAGGTGAAACTATTCGATATTTTATAGAAAAAAAATCAGACTTAACAGAAGTCTGGAAAGAAAAAATATTTGTTCTTATTTTCTCTTTTTTTCTCCTCCATCTCGTGACCCCTCTGCGGGCCGTGACCCCCGTGTTGGAAAGCGCTACAGTGTGACACGAGCTCACACCAGCTGTAAGAACACCTCTCTCCTTTCTTTTGTCAATTTCCTCCGATATTAATCCTGCTAAATACACCCGTGTCAGTCATGATGAGGAGATGAATGAACATGATGTAACCGAAGGCAAAAAAAAAAGAAAGAAAAAAAAAGAAGAAGATTTGGAGCTTTGAGATCACTTTGTAGAGGACAGAATCCCTTATATTTTTAATGATATATTGTACTAAACATGGTAAGGGGATGTCAAATGAGACCTCTGACTTGAGCTTACCCTGTTGTAACTTCTCTTTATGTCTCACTTGTCCCTCCAAGACAGACAGAGACAGGTCTGATGTGCATCCACCAGGGGGAACTGTAGAACGGGGGGTGGTGGTGGTGGTGGTGGTGAAGGGTGGAGGCCTGTTAAGGACAAAAAAAAAAGAAATGTGACCTAAAACCTGACCTCTGGGTGTTTCTCAGATCTTTTCATCAACAGGAGGAAATTAAAATCTGTCCCCCTTTACACCTCTGATATGTTCAAGTCTTAGTTTCACCCAAACTGTCCCCCTTTTTTTAACATTTCAGTCATTTAAAGTGATGCTGTTTCCCAGAGCCATTTATAACTAGTGAACTGAGAGGCGTTCAAGGACAGTTTGACAGAACATGGCTGCTGCAGGGATGGACTCAGACTTCCCAGGTAGAGCTGGTCTGCACTGCTGCAACCAGCTGAGTGTGTAGAAGAGATTTACAGCATGGATTCAATGTTTAGATAGACTAACGTGATGCTAGGATATCGGCTAGTGTCATGAGCAGCATGTATAATGACATATTTCGTGTGTCAACTGATGCCTCCTCATCTATAGTGATACAGCCTCAAGATTTTCTTCTCGTGGCCCAATGAGACGAGAGGATTTGGAAGCAGAATACGGAGGCAGAGCGATGCATCACAACGAAGCTGGCATCCACCTTCGACAACAATAGGTGCGTTCGGTGGTTGGTTTGTGCGATTCGGTGGGTTTAATTGCACGATGGTCAGATGGCAAAACCACACACACACACAAAGACACACGTACACAAAGTGAGCACAAAGAAAGACCCCCACACATGGACAGACAGAGACGGACACATGGATCCATATATAATATATTCTTGTGTGTGTGTGCGTATGTGTGTGTACGTGCAAGCACAAATATATGATGTGTATGTGTGTAGTGTGCAATGTGTGTTATGTGTGTGCGCGCTACCTGGCCAGCAGTGGTAACAGGCTCTGAGGCCTTTAATGGGATTTAGCCTGAGGCTGTTTTATTAAGATGTCGGCTTTCCCTGCTGCCTCTGCAGCTGACACCATTCCCCACTGATACCCCCCCACCACCACCACCTCCACCACCAACCAACCAACCAACCAACCCTCACCCCCCACCCCCACCCACCCCCACCACACACCAGCCTCCAAGCTCCAAGCTGCCCCCCCCCCATTCATCACACCCAGCCATCACCCAGCCATCGCCACCCCCCCCCCCCCCCCCCCCCCCGTTGCAAATCCCCTCAACCGTCACCCCCACCGTCCCCCTCCTCCTTGGCCCCGGTGCCCCCTCTTCCACACTGTTCTACACCCTATAATGACCCTGCCACCGCCAGCTCACCTCACCCTCGCCCTCCCGCCCCCCCCCCCCAAACTCTCTTATTCCTCACCTCCTTCCCCTTGTTCTCTGGGGGTCGCTGCTGTTTTATTCATTTTATTTTTGATGTGGGGACTAATTATGAGTAATTGTTGTAAAAAAAAAAAAGAAAAAAGAAAAAAAAAAAATTCTGAGCAGAGAGAAGGAAAATAAAAAGTAGAGTTAAATTCAATCTGACATTTTTCTGTCAATGTGCTGAAACTTTATTTATTTTCTCTGTTGCATCTTTGCATGTTGACATGATGTAACAGAAAGTCAGAGATAACTCTTGTCAAAATCCAGGGGTCAACAATCAAGTGAGACCCACAGGCAAACCCCAAGAACGCCGGAGTCGACCTCTCAGACGAACCTGAGAGTCTCCTCTCTCTAATCCTCTGTCAGCGAGCAAACACCTGAGCTGTGGATTCACACATCTGCACTTTCTCACACTTATGAACTCACAATTTAATACAATGTTCACAGCCTCACAAACAGCTCAAGCTCCATATACCATAGCTCTGACCCTTCGTATTGCATAACTAGACCATGAAAGAGCCAGTCTTCTCTCTGGTGTGTGTGTGTGTGTGTGTGTGTGTGTGTGTGTGTGACAGGCGGTGTTTCATCACAGGGCAGTTTTTAAGGGTGTCTCTGAGTTTACAGGAGAGGAGCTTCAAAAAAAAAAAAAAAGGAGAAAAAAAAGACAACTGAGAGCAAAAGCTGCAACTTTTGGTTTGACTTGTTACCGTCAAGCTCTGCTTTATGCTATGTGTGTTCTGCTTTTTGTTGCACAGTATTTCCACCATATCTAACTTGACAGTGATGGTATAGACTCCACTAGATGGTATGTGTGAGAGAATACATGGTGTTCACACAGATACTAGCAAAAAACACCTTCTGTCTGACATACTGAGAATGGAGAGTAAAGAAGTGATGAGGATGTAGTTTAATAAAAAGAAAAAAATCAGTTTTTCAAATGTCAGACAATTAAATTGCAACCAATTCTAAATTGCCAAATCATACTTATACCAATATTAAAGAGTAGGCTCAGATGCCCACATTCATATCGCCACATTTGCTGTAATCATTCTTCCTGTTAATACTGACCATTAAGAGATTTCTTTATAATACACTTACAATGTAAATCCACAGTCCTAACATTCAAAATGTATATTAAAGTTTATTAAAAGCTAATATGAAGCTTCAGTCGTCCAAATGAGTCAAATCAAGTAGATATATATCAACGTTAGAGCTTTTTTAGTGTCAAATTGCCTCTTTCTGTTACTTTACATTTTTAAACGACAGCTGAAAACATATTCATTTCATCTGGCTTTTAATTAGTGTCATTTTAACTTCTTTTTACTAAATGTCTCATTTTTACAAATTGTCTAATTGTATTATTTTATTTTTATTTGTTTATTTGCTGTTGCTTTATTGTATTGTATTTTTCTTTTTCTTTGTAAAGAACTTTGAGCTGCATTCCTTTTACGAAAGGTGCTCTACAAATTAAGTTTATTATTATTATTATCATCATACTACCTCTAACTCTGAACAGGAAGGGTTAGGGTTAGTCCATACACAAAGATATTCACTTTATTTAACTCAGATGACTGAAGACTCGTCATCTTTAGATACACTTCTAAACACATTTTTGTTCAAAACCAGGACCTCATCACTTCATTTGAAAGCACATTTAGAGGCGATCTTCTAATGATCAGTATGAACAGGATCAATGATCATAGCAACAAAAACCTATTTCAGTTTTCACACGGAAACCAGACTGTTGTTTTCAGACCTTTAACATAAGAGGAATTGTACTGTATATGTTGTGTCTTGTACACTTGGGCATGCCGTCCTGAAGTCTCAGATATTCTGTTCTGTGAAGGTTTTATACATATAAAGTAACTGACAGTAACTGATCTTCATAATTAATTAATAATTTAAGTGGATAATCAAGCTAAAATACCTTTAATAACATCACAGTTTCCAGACTCTTAGTTTTATATCATTGTAAATTCAAAATCTTTGTTTTGCTTTCTTGTGATGGGTATTTTTTATGACTGTTTGATAGACTAAACGCTTGAACAGTCAGCTGATCAATAACATAAACAGAAATAGAAAAAATGATAATGAAAATAATTAGTTGAATGTACATTCAGCAAACACCATCTCTGTTGTTTCTTATTCATCTTGTATAAGCTTAAAGTAAAAGGGTATCCAAATATACAGTATCATTGTTTTTGCTTAACATAACCTTAAATAGAATCCTGATCTTCTGATTGAAACAAAAAATACATTATTTACTGTTTTTTTACCTCATTTTTCAACCTGTTCAAAATGTACAATGTATGTTACTTTTGTCCCTCGTGGGCCGCTATAGATTGAAATGATTCTTTGTCTAGGCGGTTCCTTCAGGTGCTGTACACGCTACAAAATTGGACTGCTATTGATCAGGAAACTAAACATGCAGTGTGAAGTGGTGGTAAATATCTTTAAGCGTTAAGCTGACAGCAAACTAACAATCCCTGTGTTAAAATTGTACTCGGTTTGGGTCAATATAACACCAACACAATACCGGGTTAATGTTACCCAGAGCAGCCTCTCAAAGACAAGAGTTTGGTCTAAAACTATATGAAACATTTTAATGTTATTTTTTATTTTACTGTTGGGTTACTTACCCAAATTAAAGCTTGTTATAATCTACTTTACTGTATTTAAATGCACAGTACATATCATGGTGTGTTAGTGATTGTTAATGTATCTTTTTAATGTTAAATGAACCTACAAGAAACAATACATTTGTGAAAGTTTTTAACTAAAGCTTGATATATGGATACTATACAGACCCAAACTGGGTAAAATTGTAACCCCATTATTTTTAGTGTGTGCTTATATATGGTATACTATATTTAAAGTAGTTCAGTTTCAGTATTTGTTGGCTGTTGTCCAGACATATATAACATATACAAAGAAATGCCAAGTGAGGAAAAAGTGAACCTCTTACACTGATATCCCCAACACTACAGCTATATATCTATTTTTGGTTCTCTGTCTTTTCTCCTTCTTTTCCTTTACGCCAATTTGTTGTTCATGGTTTCATCCTCCTAACAACATTTCCTTTGCTATTACACTTCCCCTTGAAACACTTAGCCCCGATCCTCCCCCCCCCCTTTAACAGAGCCGATAGCGGTGACTCTATCTTCCCTGGGCCCTGGACCTCTAGGCACTTCCCCTGACTGCTGCCCCCCAGGTACTTACTTCCTGTGCCCCATACCCCCTAGCTCCCACCCTAAGGTCCCACCCCCTGCAGGCACTGGTGCAACTCTAAGAACATTGGCGGTTGGGCTTTGTACTCGCTTGTACTGCTGATAGCTCTGCATATGTAGCGCTGATATTTAGGCTATTGATGAACGTCGTGATGATGAGGATGATGAAGAATATATATAATGCCGTAAAGCATTCAAGTGGCAGTTTGAGTGTGTGCCTGCTGAAGTATTTCTTTGTCTGGCTGGATGGTTGCTCGGAGGGAGTTGTGGTGCATGCAGGGAGCACAGGAGTGTGTGTTTTTTAAGTTTCTGCGCCTGTTAGTGTATGTCTCTGTTTATGAGTGTGTATGTGTGTGTGTGTGTGTTTGTGTGTGTGTGTTTTCTTCTGGTCCGGTCTTGAGTGCTTTTGCTGTTTTTCCCTGGCAGGCTGTTCTGATTGGCTGGCCCTGGGGAAAGGAGATATCATGTTTAGCCCCAAACCAACATGCATCCCTCATCCACCATCCACTGCCGCCACGATTGTGTGTGTACACTCGCGAGTGTGTGTGAGAACGAGCGCGAGAGAGAGAGAGTGTCAGAGGGAGGTCTGTGCATTCAGGCGATCACACACTCTGCTCTTTCTGCTAAAGTGCTTCTCGTCTCCTTGGCGAAGGCTGATGAGGTATGACATCACAGCACTTTGTTTTATCTTTAAAAGATGAGCAGGGAGCCCTTCACTTCCCCTTAATGAGGCCGAGGTGCCCACAGAATATATGGAAAGTCGGTATGTGTGTGTGTGTGTGTGTGTGTGTGTGTGTGTGTCCGCGCTCGCCCGCATTCCTGCTTCTAATGTCTTTGCGTGCGAGCGGTGTGCATAGGTGTGGGTGTGCTCTCTGGTTTTTTCTGCACACTCTCGCTAACACCCATTTTACCCATAACCCCTGGCGTTTCCTGTCCTGAAGCCATGTGTCAGACCTCATTGGCTACTGCATCAATAACACCGCACTCACTCAGCTCCCAACACCACATCCTACCGGCAACATAACACGTAGCACCGCTTTGACCGATCATCTCTTTCTTTTCATTTCTGCAGCGGTGGTGATTGGGGTTGATTTGGGTTTTGTTTACACATCTGCCCCCGGTGTTGATCCAGTCGGGCTCAGAGCTGGACGCCTTTCACATGTGGATGACTTTGTTAAAATTTCACCAGGAAACCGTCTTAATTAAGATGTTGGACCAAAGAGGGCTTTTTGATGTTTGATGTGATGCTGATATCTTTGGATTAGGCAATATTGTGTGCGAACGTGCACATTTTTATGATTTCTGACAACATTTTGACCACACCTGAAGAGAGCTGTTGATAAAACACTCACGTCCTCATAAAATAAGAGAATAATTGGGAATGAAACAGGGTTAGGGTGTGGGGATAGTTTTCATCTTTCATGCACATGAAAATATCTCAACATACTGAATATTAGTACTAGTGTCTGACCGATACTAGATTTTTGGAGTCGATGCTGATACTGATATTAGGGAATAAATCAATTCTGATATCAATATATCGGCTGACAAACAAAATATGTACATAAACACCCCTTTTTCCCCAAATGTGGTTACCAAACACTTGTGATAAAGATATGTAATGAAGGCTGTGATATTTTACAGTTTAAGAATAAACTTAATTTTTATAAAAATGACATCAGTGCTCTAAAACAGTAAACTTCACCACTTTCATATGTATATATTAAACTTGAATGAGGCTAAAGGATTATAATGCTGCCTTTATGTCTTTAAAAAAACATATTGGCACACATGGGATGTTGATGAATGATACCGATATATCTGTGACAGGCCAATATCAGCCGATAATATTGGTTGATCAATGTATCGGTCTAATTCTAATTTGTACATGATAATCCAAAAATATTAGTAACACATAAAACTATAGTCTATAATGACTGCTTTATAAATGTTTTTAATACCAAGGTTTTTACTGCTTTACTGCTAAAACTCTCAGAACATTGCATTTACTAATATGACTATTAAAAACTAAATTAAATAACATACATGTTTCTGTGAAAGTGCAAAGTGTTGCCTAAGAATCAATTCCGATATTATATATTCAGTCAATAAATATATAATAACTGTCTTATGTAAATATGAAATTGTATTTGTTTCAAAATGTTTCACTAGTCTGTGGATACATGCTGTTCTGGACGCTGCTGAACTGTGCATGCATTCATATTTAGTCAGATTTGTTGTCTATAATAAAATAAACAATAAGCAGGGGGCCATTTGAGACACAGATGGAGGCAGAGAGTGTTGTAAAGCAAATGAATTCAAGCCGTGCCCATGGCGGTGGCATTTTGTAGCATATTCTCAGAAAATGAATTCATGCAGTGCACAAGCAGTAATAGATGTTGTTGTTGACTGTGTCGTAAAGTTTTTCACCACACATGCACGTCTTAGTGAGGCACCCCAGGTTAAAGGACAGGTTCATAATTTGTCCAAGTCTGTCTTAAAACAATAGTCAGGTGACCCAGAAGAGTCTCATGGAAGTCTGGGAAATAGTCACATAATTAATCTGCAGATACATCGAAACGGACACGAATTTTCCATTTTTTTCGTGACACTGAGCGAGACTTTCAAATTAATGTATCTCTATTGGAAAGATCTTTTGTGCCTGCACTATGTTTTTTTCCTGCCAGTCAGGATAGGCAAACTGTTACAAATCACTGTTAAAAAAAATATTACTGTATGATGTGGCAACACTGTGGTTCAGGTCTGCTTAGGTTTAGGCACAGAAACTACTTCATTAGAGTTAGAGAAAGATCATGGTGACACTTTGGCTAACTCAAACTGCTAAAGCCTCACTATTAGTTTCAGATAAACTTTCACATGCATTTTTGCACAAAGCAACATCTGTGGAGTTTGTCCCTCATCACTTATATTGTAAAAAGCATTGTGGAAGGATATTTTAATAGCCAGTATGAACAGGAGGAATGATTATATAGCAAGCAAAACCTCTTTCAATGTTCATTTGGGCACTTGACTGTTGTTTTACGAAAGATGCATAGCACATAATTAAAACATCCCTGGTTTCAATTCCAGTCAGAGACCAAAATGCCTTCTGGGGCCATATGGTGTTGATAATGGATTAAAAGGAAAATTGTTTTCCTCTAGTTCCTCTATTATATTATTGCTCTTATTTTGGTAAGAGTGCATTACACTGTCACACGCACTGTTGTCAAGCATTTAGGTAGATTTTAAGATATACTTTATGACTATCATGGTGTTTTGGAAATTTACTGTTCCTGCATGCCAGTGTAAGTACTTAATGAGAGCCAGGGATCATACTGTCAACAGGAATCATGACTTATAAAAGGGTACATCATAGTGGTTGGAGGGAGGGACACGTTTCGATTTTCCACTCTGTCCCTACTTTAAAACCTGCAACCTTTTCATCTCTGTCACTCTATTAATACCCTCTGCCCTTTGATTCCCCTCCTGTTATAATCCTATCTTCAACATGTTGTTTTTGTCCTGAACATGGATCCTATATTCTGAGAGGAAGTGTTTTAAATGTCACCAAAGTGTCAAAAGACACACATCCACAATGGCAGTCAATGAAAAATAGATAACCCTTCAAAAAAGAAATATGCTGTTATTAACTTGAGATTAACAAGAGATGTGTGGTCCAAACATGTCATGTTCCTAATCCTCATGGGAAGCTGGTGTATGCTGGCTTCCCTGATGTGTGTGCCATGTTGTCAGACGTGGCAGTAGCTGGCTAACGCGGCTGTGTGTGCGATTAACTAGCGTTAGCCGTCATTAGCCTCCGCGCACCAACGCAGCAGCAGACTGCAATTAACCCGCTAATCCGGCTAATCCGGCTAATCCACTAATAGAGCTAATCTGATAGACTGGAGAGGCTTTTCAATAGGCTCACTCTGAGAACACACACACATGTACATGCATGCGTGCACACAATAGCACTGATTCTCTCTCTCTCTCTCTCTCTCTCTCTCTCTCTCACTCCCTCTCTTACTCCCTCTCTTTTCAGCTTTCAAACACATTTACACAGTTTTTCAAACGCAACGGCAGTCAGTCAGTGTTAAATCCAGTGTGTCCACCACCAGTGAATTAGAGGGGCAGATCCATCTCCCAGACATCTCGCCCACAGCCATTAGTCAGCCCCGGGCCTCTGTCACACACTGACCACAGAGAACAAGTGAGGAAGGAGGAGGGGAACGGACGGATAACAAGAAACGAGAAGGAGGCTGGTGGAAAAGGCTCAGCTAACAGTTGTTTTGGTTTAAAGCTTGATTCTGGATTCTTTAAACGAACACCATCGCTTCATTCTGATATGCATGTATTAATCCAACACTAAGCCAGGAGATACTGTGCTTTAGAGCAGCTAAAATGGGTTTATACTGCTGCACTTACTCTACCGTCTACAGAAGAAACAGCTTTAAAAATCCTTCTTTTTATAAATGTAAATATCAAGGCTGTATGTGATTCCTAATGACAGATGTACTCCACCTCCTGGGCCAGTAAGTGAATACTATGACACTATGTTTTGACCAGTAAGTGTGGCGCCCTCTCTGGGCTAAATATTGCCAGAATGTCAGTGGTGAGATATCTAATTTCTGTTTTTCTTTTATTCAACCTGGTTAAAAGAGACCTGGTCAAGAGGGAAGCAAAACTTTATCAACAGAATAAGACAATAGTAACACATTACAAAACAGTTAAAACTATATCTAGTTTTAACAGGCGTGTTACCCAGATTTTGTTCATTTTTAATTTGTGTGTGTCAATGTTTAATGTTTAACATGTTCACCATCTTAGTCTAGTGTGTTAGCATACTAAATTTGCCCATTAGAACAAAACACAAAGTACAGTTGAGGCTGATGGAAATCATTAATTAAGTAGAAATTTGGTTATTAATTAAAGTATTGGACAAATTAAAATTTTAACCAGATGGTGGTGCTTGATTTACAGACAAGGAATCGTCAAAATGATTCTAATTCATCCTCAGATGGACATGAATGGATGTAGCAAATTTCATGGTTTTTCATCCAGCGGTTTGTTGAGTATAGGATTTCAATATGGACCAAAGTGGTGGACTGACCTACTGACAGGAAAACTGAAAGAAAAAAAAATGTACCAAAACATTCATGTGCTTGGCTGAGAAGGAAAAGAGGGCATATCAAATAAGAAAAAGATGCTTTCAAGGCTGATGGAAACAGATTCACACATTCAGATTCAGTTAATCCACCATGATATTTCAGAGCAGCAGTCCCCAACCTGGAGTGCTGGACCAGAACAAAGGGTGAAATAAATCTGAGAGGCCACAAGATGATTAAAGAGATAAGAGAGAAACACATACTTCTATTAAATAAATGATATATGATTTCTTGACTCTTTTGGACAATTCAACCTGTTTGGGAACCTCTGAAAATCCTATAAATGAAATAATCTCTCTTTGGTTGATCTGCCTGTGACTCATGTCCACACCAAACCTGTGATGAGAGGTCAAAAAAAGTTGGGAACTACTGCATAAGACAGCAGTGAGCAGCATTCATGTCATTTGGCTAGTCATCAGTACAATCATCCATCCTACAAGAGAGCCCAGATAATAAAGGGTAATAAAAGTGGAGGTGTCAGTGGCACGGCTGGATTAGCCTCCTGTGGGGCCCTGGGGCAAAAGGTTGTTGTTGGGCCCCTAGTCTCCCCCACCACACATAGTAGTACTCTACAGCTGAAATAATTGGCTGATTAGTCAATTGACAGAACTACTAGACATTTTGACATTTAAGAAGAAATGCCAAGAATTCTCTGTTACCAGCATCTTTCAAAGATTAATATTAATATTTCCCAGTAAGACTTTGGAACATTATAATTTGCATTTTTTGACATGTAACGTAGTAAAATAATTGGTTACAGCCTTACAGTACAGTACTCTTAAACAATTTGATAGGCCCAACTTTACAACAAATAAAACAATTAAAGTCAACATTTTGAGTCCCTCTTCAAGACCAGAAACCACAAGGTTGGAGGACCTTTCATATTGATATTGTACTTCAGTGATGCAAATGTTCAACAAATCTGTAATAAATCAGTTTTGTAGACCCAAATCCTATGCAATAAACCTGGGCTTTTGGGACTGATCAGTTACATTATGTTAGCCCTGTTAGTACATCCCACATACCTGTGTTTAAGTCCAGATAGGACTCCCTTCTCTATCACCATAGCTACTGATTAAAATACCACAGGTTGAACATAGAAGTTAATCCACTGAATGCACTGAAATTTCATAAATTTGATTATAGATTGTTCAACAAATCAATAGAAATGTAGAAGCTGTCTTATAAATAACTCAAACCTGACAACCAGAATTACAGATTTCATACACTAGTTGAAAGTTATTCAATTATTCCACATTCATAATGCTTTAACCATGACGGTCCAATGAATGTCGGCAAACATGAAAAACTCCCCCAAAGAGTCACCACATAGGCCGAGACGTGATGTTATCAAGAGGTAAATGGGAGGCTGAATAATCCACAGAGGGGTGACATCTTTTTTTTTTCATCTTTTTTAATTAATTCTCAGTGGAGTTGTGGCAAATCACATGTGAACTGTGTTCTCAGGTTGCCAGGGAAGGAAAATGGTGGGAAACACTCGCTTCTAAAATCCTGGAAAGCTAAAGGGCAGAGAGGGCAACGTGTCAATTTGTTATTTTTCTCTGTCAAACGAGCTACGTTGTTTCGGTTTTCTTTCCTTTTGTCCTCATTTCTCTTCCTTCCCCATCCTGTCTGTTTCCCATTTCTCCCCTCTCTCATTCCTCTGGCCTAATAATAGCAACTTTAGCACTGTTGAGGTAGCCAGGAGACATTATGAATGACTGGTTGAAGAAAGATGGAGGTCGCACGTCTGTCTCTGGCTTCAAACACTGACCTTGGCTGCTAATGATGCTAATGATGCTAACTAGGCTAATGACAGCTCTCTCTTTCTCTGTGTGTGTGTCTGTGTGTGTGAAAGTAGGAGAGAGCCCCAGTGAGTGAGCAAGTATGTGTGTGTGTGTGCATGAATCTGTGTGTGAGGGGAGTATCATAATCAGAGCCGCTAACGCTAATGAGCTAGCCCTTTGAAGAGAACCGCCTGGCGAGGGCCCCACTCCTGCCAACTCATTAGCTGACCTGAGGAGTGCCTGATTAGAATGCTTTTGATGAAAATTTCAAGGATTTTCCTTAAAAAAAAAAAAAAAAGAAAGAAAAAAACTTAGAAATTTTGTGAAGTGAGATAAATATTGCACTAGTCTTTTTTTCAGGGGGTGTGGGGCTGCAGTTGATGGGGAAAGTGGGAGGTCATTTACTAAGAAGACTTCAAAGGGCCCTCTGAAGAGTGCTGGATGAGATTGATTTGCTGTTTTTATTGGCGATGAAATGTACAAATATATTTAATGGGAGGAGAGAGTGGGAGAATGTTTCCTTTCACTCTTCAAACGCCCACGTGTCATCTCTGTCTCCATTTATCTCTTTCAAAAGCACACACACAAATACACACACCAGTGCTGATGAGCGTACATATGCACACCTTCCTGCCTCAGTAGAAGTCAACAACTCCTTTGCTGCAGTGTGCGAGTGGCGTAGACATGAGAGGGAACGTGAGTAAATTAGTCTTCAGGAGAAAGCGAACAGGACAGGTTGCTTGGTGCTGAAACATGCTTCTTTAAAGGCAGGAGATGAACTACATACATGGGATACAGCGGAGCAGTCACATCCAGATTTCCTCCTCTGCAGTGTGAGGAGACAGCCTGGATCAAAGAAACTGTTTGCACTTAGTTTTAAAATGAGTCTTAAGCAATTGGATCACAAGTGGACAGCAATAGTACAAGTGTAAACAACCACTAGGTCTGTCACGATCACTACTTTTGTTGGATGAAATATTGTCTCAGAAATTATCACGAAAAACGATATAATTGTCATTTGAAGATCATTTCATACCACTGATATAATGATAATATAATAATATAATAACGCATTGGGAGCAGGGGGTGACATTGGAGAATGGGTGCTATGTTTTTATTATGTTGCCATTATGGGCCAGGACAGAGTTATTTACCTTTAATTCCATATAAGTGTTGCTACTCACTTCTGCAGTCTCCACTCAGGACATGCACGTGCAATTGTGGCAATATTGAGGTAAAAAAAATGATCAGGGTCATGTCCATGTATCATACAATAAGTCGATATATTGAAATGATGATGTTGATTGATATAGACATGTATTATGTTATTGTTCAATAAGTCGATAACGTAAATATTGTGACAGGCCTAATGACCCCCCAAATGCATTGTGGTCTGATCACTGCAACCACTTACTGAGGTGGTCTGCGACCCATTTGATCACCTATTTTTTGTAGTGTAAACACCAATGTGTCCAAGGAAGTAACAGGAAAGTACGTTGTCAATGCAGGTTGTTTTGGTGACAGTGCAACAAGGCCACATTACTTCTTCCCTGGCATTCTTAACACCTGGAATAACATATGCATGTTCATGAAACACTTATAATTTCTCTAATCTGGTACTTGTCTGGCGACCAACTGACATTATAACAGTGCACGGGACCTTTGACCTAGCGGAAGTAATGTAGGCAGCGACCCAATGTGGACACAAGTGGGCAGCTGGACACTTTGGAGACACATGATAGACACAGATGTGAATGTAGATGTGTCTCGGCTGTCCACCTATGTTCACCCAAACATATTTTAAAACTAAGTGTATACAGACTTAAAGAGAGAAGATGCCAGGCCTTTACATGAGAGAATGGAAATGATCTACCATACACCACTGTGACAGTAGTGTTATAGCCTTCAGTACTGTATACTGACCTAAGCAATCTGTTACTATTTTTCATAGTGTGTCACTTTGCAAATGCTGTGTATACACCTGTTGACTCAATGTGGTGATGAAAGCTGTAATGTTTTAACATGCAGTCTGTATGGTTGCACTGCAGGTTTAAATGCCTTAGACTAGGCCTCCTGCAATTAAATTACATACATTAAAAAAAGGTGTTTCTTCACTAAATTCCTGGTTGGTCGGTCAGTATAGTCTGTCAGAAGTACTTGTTTGACAATTGAATAGCTTTGGAAACAACCTATCACCTCTCCTGACACCTTTCTTGCATTGTTTTAGAGGTGTTAATGCAGGGCCACTTCTATCCAAAACCTACAATCTCATTTTCACACCATCTTAACGGTTAATGTGTCACTTTTCATGTGAACAACCTCCATGATTGCCTTGCAGGAGAGACTGTTATCCCTGTATTAAAGCAATATCATATCTCCAGCCTCTCTAGGACCATTGGCTTTTCACTCAGCCTTTTAATTCTAAAGATGCTGTTACACTAAGGCTGCACATGCACATTTCACTAGAGAACTTGGGATATTTGGTAATCACAAAACAACTATCCGATGTTGGATATAAGGCACTTTATTTACTTACAACTATTTGTCCTAATTTCAGTGCCATGGCATACACACTACTTACGCCTAACAGTCCCACATAGCACTGCATCACATATAGAGATGTGAAAAGTATCATTGGTAACTCTACACCTGTCAGTGAAGGAATAGATTAATGATGAATAAAATGACTATTAAGTGTCCAAAATCCCAACTTGCTGTTCACTATATGGAGTAAACTATGAGTGTGTGTTATAGAAAGAGTAGTGAATGAATGAGTAGGGAAGTGATTTCGGACACAGCCAAAGGTTTCTCACAGACAATTTTTGTGATTGACTACATTTTAAATGTATCTAATTAATACTGTATAATATCAGTCTATTGCAATGCGTCATCTTAGCTTTGACAGCATGTGCAACTATGTGATTGGAAGTTTTTTCATTGGAAAGATTCTTGAGTGGAGTCTGAGTTGTTGACTTCTGCTCTTGCTCAAAGAACCAGATATTTTCTGACAAAATTGCCTTTTAAAAATTTAGATATTCTTATCCTTGAAAGTACTCCAGCTGTCAGTTACCTAACATTGCCTATGCAGAAAATAAGTGTTACTTTTACACCTCCCACTTCGCAACTGTAGGATTTTGGAGAGAGTGGCTAAGATGACCAAGAGGAGGCTGCAATTAATGTCATTTATTAAGCCAAAATGGAGAACACCTTGACAAAATTTGGGATAATTGTAGGTAGTCTGGACCAGGGGTGTTCAAAGTCTGAGACTGTGACCCTTCCCTCAGACAAAGTTTAGAAAAAGATGCCTTACTTTCTCTCAATTCCTGGATGCCTATGGGATCATGATTATGTTATTTCATCTCATAGACACTCAACAATTGCGCCAAGACTGCCTAATATTACTGTTTGACACACTAAACCGAACACACAAAAGATTTGTCTGAAGGCATTTATTAGTTTCTTCCCCCAAAATATTGTGTCTGAACTATCTCTTTAACCAAATCACACATATTTAGGCTATCCTATGTGATCTCCTTTTGATAACTAATGTAATAACTAATGTAATGTCTTTTCACTTCCATTCATTGAGCCTCCCCTGAAACTGTTCTCTGGGGAAAACCTCTGAACTAGCTGAAGCAAAGGAAAAGTCCACATAATGAAGAAACACTCACCAAGGTAAGGTCAGGTAAGTGGCATGTTATTTAGATACATATAGAGCTCTAGAGTATGACCATAAATGTTCCTTTTTGGGTTGCAAAGAAAGAGAACTTCTTTATGTGTTTACAATTGTTGCACATTTTATGGTGCTGTTGGTTTTTTGGTTCATGGCTGGTTTGTGAATGATCTTTTAAATTATTTCCTATCTGCCGTTTTTGGTGAGAATGTTGAATATTTTATTTCTCTCTCCCTTCACACACACACACACACACACACACACACGCACACACACACACACACACACACACACACACACACACACACACAAAAGACTTCAGGTAGAAACCAAAGACCGACTTTCCAAAAACTTCTACAGGCAGAAGCTAAGGTGCTGCGATTTGAAGTGTATTTCGATCAGTGTATGTATGCGTGTGTGTGCGTGTGTGTTTCTGTACAAGTGTTTGCCTTTCTGCCTGTCTTTGGGTATGTGTGTGCATGTGTTTCTTTCTTTGTGTGTGTGTGTGTTTGAGTTGCAGTAGTTTAGGCAGGCAGAGAGCGGGATCTCTCATAGTGAATTTGGACAGACTGGAGTCTGAGAGGCAGTTCAAAGACCACAGGCCCACAGGCAACAACTAACACTCAGACCGCTGTGTGTGTGTGTGTGTGTGTGTGTGTATGCGTGTGTGTGTGTGAGATATATAGGGAGAAAGAGAAGCTGTTTGGTCTGTGTGTGTGCACATGTTTTTGTCCTGACATGTGCGTTGATTTGCTTGTATTTGCGTGAGCGTGTGTGCTTCTGCCTTGATGGTGAGTATGCTGATTTGCTTTCATTTTGCAATACACCCAACTCTCTCTCTCTCTCTCTCTCTCTCTCTCTCTCTCTCTCTCTCGCCGGGCACACACACACACACACACTTCCACACGACAAACATATATCGCATTAGCATGGGCACGCCATTCGCTGCAGACACCCTCAACAGCTGTCCTGGGCTCTGACCCCACTGTAAGTTATGCACGAACACTGGCGCCAAAGAAACACCAAATAATTAATTATAAAAATATTTCCTGCTAATTGTTGGGCTGTAATTAATGAGGTAACCTTTGGAGAGAGCGAGAGGAAGGTGGAGAGGGAAATTATTCATGTTGTGTTTGCATATATGAATATGCAAAAGATAATTATCCCCTCCGAGGAGGGACAAAAAAATGGCCCAATGTCTCTATCAGAAGCGTACTCACCGCCGTGCACGCTCACACACACACACAACAACACGTACACTTTTGTCTCTTTATTCTCCTCCATCTCTCTCTCTCTCTTTCTCTTTTTCTGTCTGTCACTCCCGATTCTTTCTCTTTATCTCTTCGGCATGATCTAGTCTGATGATGGGTGGCTCTGAGCAATGCACCATATTCAATGAATGTTTCTTTTTCTTTTGATAAATATGGCAAATGGGGGGGGGGGGGGGTTGGGGGGGGGGTATAACCTCTGGCTAATTCCTATTGGAAACAACTCTGCTTTGTCGAGACTTTATCCCAAAGTCATGTGGAAGCTGACATCTGTTACACGCTGACACACAGGTCAGTGTCACAGCGTGGGTCCGTGTGTCTTTGATGAACAGTGCTCTAAAATTGTTGGTTAAGGAGTAAAACATTTTTTAAAAAGTATTAAAATACATACAGTTTTGGGAGATTTGATTACTGCCCGAGGTATCAAAATCCATTCATGTGACCCTTGATCAATCAATGGCTTCATTCATGTGTCCTTGATCAATCATTGGCTGCAGAATAAAAATGAAATTAACTCAGTATAGGGTTAATTTTGGAACAGCTTCTCAACCACATACTCATCTGCTGAGCCTTCACTTCGCTGTGTAAACAGTGAAAGTAGGCCTTGTCCCTGCTGGTTCAAAACAGCAGCTTATTATCACACATACAGTATGTGGAAAGCTCCTATAATTTCATGTTACTTACATTTTGCTTTTGCACTGCTGTTATCTTTTTTATTTTGCTGAAAGGATATAAGACCGACGATTTTATTCTTATTGTTAACTAATCTCATGTGCAGAACCAAACCAACAATGAATTGATCTACAGCACTTACAAGTATGGTGTATGTTTCCTGAAGCCTAATATATCTGATATATATAGTGGCTAAAGGGGATCCTAATAATGAATAATGAATATGATCTTATTCCTCTGTGCTGTTGATCTCTGTCCAAAAACCTGTCAATGAATGATGCCACTTGTTGACATGTTCACCTCAAAGGTTTAAGTGTTAGTTTGTTAAGCAATGGCTCCAAAGACTAATAACACAGTGTGCGACACATAGTAAAACCTTTCCGTCAAGACACTAAAACCACAGTTTTTTAAAGCCTGCAATGTAGTTAGTATTTGGCTGACATGTCTTGTTGATATCCGATCGTGAATCAAATAATTCTGGGCTGAAGTTGTTGGTAGAAAATATCTCGTGCTGATTTAAGCCTATGGTCAATTTTTACCATCATACCAAAACAGAATTTGTATTCCTGTCAGTTTGGAAATTCTCTAAAATGACATTAGACAAGAGCTGAGATGATTTATTGACTTGTCAGCTGATATAAAACTAAATTTGTTAATTGCATAATAGCATATTTCTTGTTCTTCTATGATAGTGAAGTGAGTGTCTCTGGGTTTTGACATCATCATGGCTTCTGGAAGCTTCTGATGGCATTTTATGCTATTTGCTGACATTCAAAGGACAAAACAATTAATCAGGAAAGTGAAAATAGCCCTCAGACTACAGACATTAAAACAACTTAAACCCTCCCTGAAATGTCCTTGTGGTTCATCAGTTAAACAGTCTGACCTTTATACATGTTGTCTGTATCATCCTTGTGTTTGTGTGTCTGATATGTTAGTGTATGCATGTGTGTGTGTGTTTCTGTAAGAATCTGTTTTGCTGCTGTTGGCCTGTTAGTTTTCTTCTGTGGTTTTCGGTTAGAGAGTCTATTACGAATTCTGATCACAGTCTAACTGACCTCTCCCTGTCTGTGTGTGTGTGTGTGTGTGTGTGTGTGTGTGTCAGACGATGGACTATGCATATCATATCCATTGCCCACATTGATTCTTTAGGTTGGCTGAGGAGAACAGTAGCTAATTGAATAGATGAATAATATATTTCTGAATAATAAATGAATGTTTTGTTCTGGTGCCTCTCAGCAAGAGAAAGAAATTACCTCTCAGGTGGGATAAGCTCTGTCTGTGTGTGTGTGTGTGTATGTGTGTGTGTGTGTGTGTCTCATTAGCTTCAATACATTACCATACAGAATAGATAAGATAGGATGTGATCAATGCTATTGATGAGCAGCAGAGCATCGGACACCAAACGTATCAATGTCTGCAGACAGGCACACACACACATTGTTGTAGGGACACACATACACACACACACACACACAGAGAACAGACCGCATTGACCTGCAGCTACTATGGCGGTTTTGCATGCAGTACAAAGTTGGCATATTCAGATTAAAGCTCTCATGCCTTTGGGCATGCTAACCGATCTGAACGGGTGCATATGGTCCTCCGGATGCCTTCATCTCCTGATTCGCTCTTTTCTTCTTCTTCTGTGGTGCTGCCACCACACCACAGACTCCGCCCATCCACCGCCAGCCACTCATCAATAACACATAGACCTGCATACCTCACTGACCACAGCTCGCAGCTTTTCCCTGCACACACACGGACACACACACAGTGCAGTCATTGGTGCCTGTCCCAGGTGAGGTTGATTAAGTTTTCATGGATGTCCTAAGGGCGAAACACTTAAGGGTTAACCAGCTTCCTCCAGCAGAATTAAGAGAGTTAAAAGACTGCCCTGTCTTCCACACGTCCCTTTATTCTCGCCTCTTTACTCTGTTCATTGGTAGGCTGGTAAATCAGTGATGAGGGTAATGTCACATTTGTTGACAGGATGTGCAGACATGTTTAGGATGTGAAATTAGTTTGTTCAGAGAATAATATTTTTAGACATTAGCAGTAAATCTGTCAAAACCAATTGCATTTAACATAGTGTAATATATTTAAGTACTTAAAGGATAGCTTCACAAATGTTCAACCCTGTCATAAAACAAATAGTCAGCTGTCCATATGAACACTGGAGCAGGTTTTGCTCACTGTTATCATTCCTCCTGTTCATACGGACATTCAAAAGATCCCTTCATAATCATTTTACAGTGGAAGTGATAGGGAACAAAATCCACAGTCCTTGTTTCGGGCAATATAAAAGTTTACTTGAAGATTATCTGAGGCGTCAGTAGTCTGAGATAGTCAAATAAAGTTGATATCTTCCACAGTTACAGTCTTTTTAGTTTAAAAAAATCCCTCTTCGATAGATTGTGTTTTGCTCCTCAGTTCATGTTCAATCATGAATGAACCTAAATGCAACACAGGTGAAGAACAATGATAGATATAGATTTGTGTTGGTCAACAATGCAAAAATGATTAGTGCTCTCTGATGCATCTTGTCATCACATCTACAGTATGAGCTGCAATCCTCTTTAAAATTTAAGATACATCTGATCACTCTCATTACTGTTATCATCATGAAAATAATCAGTATTTGGAGGATGGAGATGCATATTGACTCAGCGCTAGTCCATTACTACCCTACAGTGTATTTCATATATTGAATTGAAGGCATTTTTAATAGTAAAACTGTATGATTCACTGTATTTAAAGGGTGTAAAAGTTTTTTATTATGCTGTTTGGAGTTGCAAAGAGTCATTAATGTTTGCCTAGTTTTAAGTCAAATGCTTTAAGGATCTAAAATTGTATCATGAGTATGTTTTGGGTAAAACAGTCTCATTAAATCGACCCAATTCTTGTTTTTTTCTTTGACAACACACCATATCAAATATATTCCTGCTGGAAACAAAATATGAGAGTTGTTGAAAATTCAGTACGCTTAATTACTTTAGCAACTCAAACATTTTTTAAATGCTTGTGAAAAAACTGATACTTTTCTTTTGAGTTAAACAAGAGAGACATTTCACTTCCAGAGCTTGTCAGGGGGAAGCTGACAGCGGCATGTCGGAGGTGACACGGCTGGGTTTCGGGGGGGCGATTCGGCTTTAACACATCTGTCAGTTGTGGGAAACCTCCTCACACTGCACAGACGTTTTGAATCCAGCCAGACATCCCAGACAGACGGCAGCAGACACACAACTGCAACCTCACATCAGTCAACTGATACTTTTACTGACAATAAAAACAGGCCAGTGTCTGTCAATCTGCTGATATTTTTAATTCAAGCTGTCCAAACAGAGCAGAGGTTCACTCTTGTTTTCATGTCTCTGAATCCAAATCTCCAAATAAACACACAGAGCCTTAGTTTGCAATTAGAGCCGTATTGGTGCATTTGTGTTGATTTATTATTGACTTGGAGGACTGGTTGTATGTGCATGTGCAGATAGTCGTAGTATCTTCACACCTTCCCTAATTGGAAAAAGAGAATTCGTTTAAGGCTGCAACTGATGATTACTTTCATCGTTGATAATTCTGTTAATTATTTTTCCAATTTACTGATTAATTGTTTAAAGTGAGACTCGAGAGACATAAAACACTCTTCCTTTTACAAATGAAAAGCAATATGAATTCATTAAAACACATCCTGGCACAATTCAGCACACTGAGGAATTTTGAAAAGATCTCACATCTAATATGACCCGTAACTTATGGATGCCCATTTCCACCACTGTGATGAAAAAAAAAAGATCCTGTCAGTCATTATAATGAGAAACTATCTCAAAATAATGAGAAACTATCTCAAAATAATGACTTAGTATCTCAAAATAATGAGAAACTATCTCATTATAATGACTTAGTATCTTAAAATAATGAGAAACTAAGTCATTGTTATGAGATAGTTTGTCATCATTATTATTATTATTATTATTATTATTAAATTATAATGACAGGATCTTTTTTTTATCACAGTGGAGGAAAAGGGCTTCCATAGTAACTTATGGTGAGCAATACATTACAAAAACCTCTAGATAGATATTGCTAGGACATGTAACTAGACATTAGCTATAAGCTAGCTAGCGACAGACACACCAATTAGACTCCAGGGGTTGAAGGTGTATGGGTAAACACAAAAGTGGACATTACTTGTTGACATTATGAGGTAAATATATCTATGTCCTTGTTAGCTGTTTGGGGGGTGGGGGTGGGGGGCATGGCCCAATAGTTCAGCAACGTTTTAGTGAAGCTAAAATGCTATGGTTGCAGTTGGTCATTGAAAGTTGTACAAGCTTATCTCAACAAAAACAACAAAAAGTAGGCTGGTGAAAATGTCCAACACAAGTTCACTCTTCTAATAGTTTGTGTGTGTTTGTGTTAGTATCTGTGCATACAATATGGAGCTAGAGCTACAGTATGAAGTGATTTAGCATAAAGACTGGAAGAGGTGAAAGCTAACCTGTCCCTGTCCAAAGTTATAAAATACACCAAAACAGAAATGTAAAAATGACAATGTGTTATTTTAGAAGTGGTGTAACTATTTCTTATGCTACTTTGCTGAAGTCTGTTTGTGTGATAAGAGTCCAGAAAGCCACTACACTCAGTTGTTATTCAACCTCTCAGTGATCTTTAGATCCTAGCAGGTATATAGCCTACTTAGTTTTACTTCTGGACAGCTAGACTAGCTTTCTAGCTGTTTTCATCTGCTTTAGTCTTCATGCTAAGCTAAGTTAATTTTCTCCTTGCTAAAACTCCATACTTGCATACATTTGATGAGAAGAGAGCAATCTTGTCATCAAATCTCAACTGGAAAGCAAATAAATGCATTTCCCAAATTATGATTATAGTTATTACTACTGTTTTCTCATATTGAGGGGGCACTCTTTGATTTCCCTCAAGGACCTGCAAAAATCTACAGAAATCCATCTTAAGACAATTCTTGAAACAGACTGACATAAAAGTTGAGAGAAGTTCCTGTTAAAATACTGTTAACTGCTATACTGCTGCTATCTCCTCCTTCTTGGCTTATTAACGCCTCGGTTACCACCGGAAACCAACAAACTGGCCAATCATCGCCTAGCGAGGGAGAGACGGAAACTGAGAGAGAGAGAGAAGGAGAGAGAGAGAGGACACAATGTGGCCTGGCAGCTTTAAGCAGCTGACACAGAGCAGGAGTGACAAACACACACACACACACACACACACACACACACACACACACACATGCACACACTCTTGTACACACACACACACACACACACACACACACACACACACACACACACACACACACACACACATGCACACACTGTTGTACACTCTCTTGTACACTGAAAGACAAACACACACTTGCACACTGAAACACACACAAATGGAAAAGCACACACACATGTACAATGCTGATATGCACATTCACATAAACACACACACACAATGACACAGACGCGTAGTGACAGCCTCTCTCCTCTGGCGGGGAGTGGCAGGGCTTAAGCCCCCCAGGCAATGCTGCAGCTACTGGGGGTAAAGAGAAAAAAAAAAGACAGACAACGCAAGCCCCCCCCCTCACCCCCAACTCTTCTGTGACCCCTCCCGCTCCTCTCCTCGCTAACCCCTGCTTCTCAGTGCTAAACGTGTGTGTGCGTGGTTTCCGTTAGAGCGACGCTAAATGGCCGATGCCTTCTGCCTCTGAGGCTGCATGTGTCTGGTGTCAACTGTACTTCTGTAGCTTATGTGTGCGTGTGTGTGTGTGTGTGAGTGTATGTGTTTGTATGCATGTGTTTGTGTGTTGAGGGAGCGTGGGGGAGCGGGTTGAAGGCCTGAGGCGAACGTCCCCAACGCTCGCTAGAGGGAAGTCAATAATCATTAGTTTTCCAGGTGAGAGGTGCTCGGAGCGTAAACCATCGAGCTTTTTCTACCCTTCATGTCCGATTGCCTACTGCCCCATCACATATGTGTGTATGTGTGTGTGTGTGTGTGTTTGTAGTGTATGTGTTTACACAGCTGCAAGCGCATAAGTTTAAGCCAAAAATAACAACAAAAAATCTTTTTATAACTCTTTTTTTATACCTCCCTGTAGACTGACTTACAGTATGTTTATGTATACAGTGTATGGCACTAAACATACCACAGCTAATATGGATGTATGTGACTAGTGGGCTTCTGCGTTGTGTTGATTATACATGAAGACGCTCATTGCAGTGGATCTTTATTCTGACAAATGTGAAGCAGAACTTCCATGTCAATAATCCTGCTCATTCCAGCTCCTACACAAATAAATACATATAGAGGAAAGATGAGAATGAGCAACTTTAAGCTAACGGCACTCAATTTAATGACTACTAATTTTAAGGACCAGTATGCTGAAATCTATATATTGAAAGGTGAAAACCACAGACTGTATTTCTTAGAAATGGTCGTAGCAAGGTATGATCACCAAATGGTTTGTATTGGGGCAAGTTTGAAGCCCAGAATTGCTGCTTATGGTTGGCTCCATTTTCCTGTTTGGAGCCAGGACCTGTCAAATAAGCTCTGAAAATACATCCCGCTACCTTGGGAATGGTTCATAGTTGGTGTAATGTTAACTATTTTAGCTACATTCTGCTGACAGGGCAGACATCATTATCAAGTACCATTAAACACAGTGAAATATTGTCACAATAGTCGGAGTCCGTGCAAGTCTTTGAGCTGGAGAGAGCAGCAGGTGAACTAGCTGTCAATCACAGCTGTCAATCAACGACCACCTGCCAGACATTAAAGCTAGTTTCAAATCTTATCAAGTCAAATCTTCAAATCAAATTTTATTAACAGAGCAATAATTTCCTAAATGACCAGCAGCACATTTACTATAATTAGAGAGGTTAGTGATTGAGATCATTATGACTTGTAAAAAATATTATAAGTATTTCTAGAGAGACGTTGCTTTTTGAACAGGAGTCAGTTGAATCCAACATCTAGAAGTTGTTGGTGGCACTTTGAAGGATTTCTGCATTAGCTTCAGCCTCAAGCTTATATTATGGGGAACAAAAATGATACACAATAATCTATGAAAAACAATAGAATGGATTATGATCATCATCCAACCAAAATAATGCCATCAACCTCTCCCACAGGAGAATTGTATAAAGGGAAGAGGTGAGGGGGGCAAAATTCATTTATAGTGGATGACCAGAGAAGAAGAAAGAGGGCTTTGAAATCATTTTGTCTAACTACATATACTGTACCATAACATGCCAGCAGGGTTTGAATTAAGATATTACATTTCACTACATAAACAAGAAATTTGCATATTTGTTTTAACAAACCTTTTGTTGAGTAAGGAAGGAAAAAAGCACTGATGAAGAATGAAGAATCTTCCTTTTAAAGGGAAATTCCTTATTTTTATTTACAGTTTTGGCTATCATTGCTATCAATTGTGATTTTTTTTTACTCAGCTATTTAATTACTGAAGTATAGGGACACTGCAGCACCACAAGGATGGTGGCCAACATGTTGTAGAGACAGTTTTTAAAGAGTTAGCAGAGAACTATCAAACCTGACAGGAAGAATGAAAAGATTAAGACCAGTTCTAATTATAAAACAACCTCACTGCATTGGCTGGAATATTAGATAGTATGTTTTCTGGACGTTACATTTGTTTCTGACGGCTCATCTAACACATTTCTTTCCTGACCAATGAAAACAACTTGAGCATTTACCTCAATGTCTTCACTGCAGAAACAGACATACTGTATGTCATATGTCAAAAAGACTTTAATAATATCACAGAGTATTCAGATGAGGAACTTAAGAGACAGAGACAGTATTTTGACCAACTCTAAGAGCTTGGCAGGTGAGTGGGCAAACACAAACAGAATGATAATCTACACTTGAAAACCCACTTTGGGTTTATATGCTATAAATGTATCACTATGAGGGAACTGTTTAGCTTTTAAGGTTTCACTTTTAAGAGAATAATGCTTCAAGGATGAGTGTGTTTTTCATCCTTGGACCAATAATATCTCAACATTTCCAGCTGTAGACTAGTCTGATAAAATGTTGCTTATGTTCAAACAGTCTTTTTCCACAAACAGTATTTCAGAAGGGAGGTGTTTGTTGTGTGTGTGTGTGTGTGTGTGTGTGTGTGTGTGTGTGTGTGTGTGTGTGTGTGTGAGTGTGTGTGGGGTCATCTTATTATCAAGGTTGCCTAATATTTGGCCCAATTTACATACATTTCTTTAAAGAAAATGTAAGAGGTCTACTTTTAAACAACATGGTTTTGTCTCACAGGGATACGTGGCAGTACGTGAGGAGGTGGTGAGTGTGTATTCTCATATTTTCCTGTCTGTAAGTAATTATGTGAATTCGTGTGACGGAGAAACAAGTGCAATATTATTTAATTGCTTTGTCGATATGCAGATTTATCAGGAGCCTGTGTGTGTCTATGTGCTTATGGATCAAAGACGCTGGCTCTATACAGTGTGTGTGTGCCTCCCAGTGTATTTAGCTGCAGGTTAGTGGCCAGTGCATGCCTCTATTACTCACAATACTTCCTTATGGCAGCCTCAAGGATCCCTGGCTATGCACCCCGAGGCTACTGTTACGTCCACACCTCAAGCAACCAGCCGGTGGAAAGCTACTGATTTTCAAAAGAAACGAGGCAAGTCGGCTGATTTGAAAGAGGTTTCCGTGGGTCACTGATTGCTTCTTCATTTTTCTATTTATTTGAGAGGTGAACTTCAGAGGTCACAAGATGGTGAATATCTGACTGTTACTGCAGGTTGTCTGTTGACATGCAGAAGAACAACATGGAAATCAGGGAGTATTGACACCTCTCTACAGTCAAGTGCATCTATCTATTTTGTCTGTTAAATCCTCAAGCGAAGACATTGACCCAGGGTTAGATGAATATATTGAGATGATGATGAGATTTAATTTAAAATCAGATATAGATCCAGTTTGTTTGAAATGCTTCATTCTGTTATATGTCAAGTTTATGGAAGATTATATTTAATATTAGTTTTTTTTGTATGGTCTTCAAAGGGTTTCAATGTGATTTAGGGTGATGTTTTAAATATGATGATGCAAATTCTGACAAAAATAAAATACATTTTAATGGTTTAGCAAATAAACAGTCAAACACATGAAATACAATATCAGCTATAGTGGGAGTCCACAAACTGATGTGACCCTTTAAAAATCTGTATAATTGGAATGAGTATATTCTCTGCATGTGTATTGAGATAGAGAAGTAATCACTTTTTCTTACGATGGAGAAATGTGTTTTCAAAGCCTGCACATGAATAATACACAATGTATACAATGGTCACATGATCATATATGCACATATACATTCTACAGTACATAGATTACCTGATGCACATGCACATACACATGGGTTTAGCAAGGTACTGCAATGTCTCCCCTGCCCCTACATTTTTGAGTCCAGTATCTGTAAGTAGATGTGAAAGGTGATGCCTCTGTTGCTGAGGTCTGAGAGTATGCCAAAGATGTGAAAAGTAATAGGAATAAACAATTTCCCCTTTTTCAGTCTGTTAACCCTACAGACATTGTACATTCTTTTGGCAACCAGGGTCTTGTTATGAGGTTTTTCATGTGGTTTCTATCCATTAAAATAACATTTTAGGTACCAACAGAGTCCAACAGAATGAGAAAGTACAGTCTTACAGGTTGTAAACACACTCAAAGTCTCACTTGTATACGAGGGGAAAACAGTCAAACGTATCTCTTAATCAATGTGTTGTAACAGAAAGTAGTTTTGGTTTAACTGTAGCATTGAGTACTTACAATAGTTGTGCATCAACATAGTTTTTGAATGCAATGAAGGATTCTGGTAAACATTTAAAATGTGCTCAGTTTCATTTAATTTCCAAATATTTGATTTGGATCATTTGGCTCAATGAGAAATGGTTGTAAAATCAGTTAGGGGTGTCATCATGTCTAAGATCTCACCAGTGTTCACAACAAGCAGATACAAGAAAAGTATGTAGCAGCAGTTTTCCTCACAGGTCATAATCATAATCTACAATCTAAAATGTATGTATCTAAAATGTATAGTTTATCTTTTTCCATTTGCTTCCACCTGCAGCGGAGCTCTGTGATTTTACTTTGCAATACTTTTACCACCATGATTATACTTTTACTCAGTGGGTGATTGGTTCAGTTTGACCAGAGGCAGGATTTTTTTTCTTCTTCCTCTTGACAAGTGTACGGCGTACAGTTAAAAAGCTTAAGGGGACATATCGAATCATCCCTGCAACCTTCTTCATTCCCAAATCGAGTCGGTCCTGTTGTTTATTTGGTCGTATTCAAGGTTTAATTTACTCCTCGCCACAGTCACCACATTTAATCAGACTGTAACCACTGTGACTCTGTTTTCATGTTCTGTTTGGAGAATTAACAAGCTGCATGTGTGTGTCTGAGGATGTGTGCTTAAGTGTGACTTGTGTGTGCTCACATGCGGGTGGGCTAGGGTGTGTGTGTGTGTGTGGGTAAGTGTCCATGAGAGTATGAGGTTGATTAGTCCAGGTTTTAATGTGGTGTGGTCGGCATAGCCTCGGGTCATGCAACAGGCCTATTGTGGGAGGCAGAGAGAGGAAGAGAGAGAGAGAGAGAGGATGAAGTGAGAAAGTGAAGTGTGTGTGTGTGTGCTTGTGTGTGTGTATGTGTGTGTGTTTCTCTCTGTGTGCACTGTATGTGTGTGTGTGTGTATGTTAATGTGTCTAATTAAAAGCGTAGGGGATCATGCTCCTGCACTGAGCTCTAGCAGCCGCCTGACGCAGATATGACCTCAGGCCATGGTCTATCTCACACTCATGCACACACACACATACACACACACACACACACACACACACACACACACACACACACACACACACACATACACACACACACACACACACACACACACACATAGCCACACTTGCAAATCAACTGATACACATATGCATGCACACCAACATGCTATCATATATCTAACACACATAGACACACAAAAGTTTCTATGCACACTTATACACAAACACACAAGCACGCACGCACGCACACACACACACACACACACACACACAGATACACACACACACACACCTGCTGCAGTTGGACAACAACACACAATCACAGACCTCCTCACCCCCCCCCAAAAAAAACAACCTTTCGTGCACATGAACACACACACATATTTGGAAAAAGTCTTTTCTTTTCCTCCCAAATGTTTTCCCACATCGTCCTTGAGCTGGAGTGTGACCGATGACTAGACAGACCAGGGACCTGAGGAAAATCCACTGGAAGTACCAAGGTTGTTTGAACTGAATAAATCTCTCAGTCGATATGTCATATCCACAGATTTGTAAACACAGTTCGGAGACACGAGAGTTCCTGTTTTGCTCGGGCCGCTGTCGGGGCGCTAAAATTTCCCAAATTGCCTCATTTGTGGAAGCAGAGGTAAGGAGACAAGTGAAAAGCAGCTTAGTGCCACATACGCGGCTCATATTGGAGCTCAACGTAAGCTTTAAAAACTAGCATTACTGCTAACATACACTTCCTGTTCTGGTAACGCTGCATCACTGACCACAGATGAAGTCCACTTTGAGTTAAACACACTGTAGCTGGAGCAGAGAGTCATAGTGAAACTGGTGTTTTACTCAGTGCAGCTTAAATAATTCCAATTAATTACAATTTACTTAAACTTGTAGAACTGACCAGAGTAATTTAAGGGATGTGGGACATGGTGACATTGCTAAAATAAGGTTAGAACGTGCTAAAAACATCAGACAGCCTGATTATCTTAACCACTTTATTTGGCGGTAAAATTGACATTAAATGTTGGTAATAACTAAATAATGCACCAGTAAATAATATACAGGTACAGTAAGCATAAATGTAACCAGGAAGTCTGTTCTTAAGGTGTGATGGATGCTTACAACATTGTAATTGAGTATAATCTTACTGTCTGCCACCTTCATTTTCTAAATATTTTTTGCCCTGTCAGACTCACCATAAAGATCTCAGCAGTTAACTTGGCAAGGACAATGTTATCATTACAAATAGATCATACATATATCATACAAGTAGGCTGTAATAAAGTGAAGTTCTACCACAGCTGCAGAGAAACAGAGACACAATATGATTATAGAAATATTGTATTGTTGCTGTAATCTTATGAGGAGTCTGGCTGATGTAACAACTGTCTGTCAACATCCAACTGAAGTTTCTATGGTTAAAAATGAAGGTCAGTAGTAAAAAATGTAGTTGTAGTTTTTGTTCTTACCTGACTTTATGTTATTCTACACTTTTAATAACTTTCCCTTCATGGTCATAGTTATATGTTATCTATTATTTGACTGTATCTTCTCTGTAAATGATTCTGGTCAACACTTAAGTAACATTTATATAAATAAATGAACTTGAGTAACTGTACAAGGCTTAACTGCAGTATGAGGGAACCAATTTGTGGTTACATTATAAAGCTTTCTATACAGACTGCTCATCTTTTAAACTCAACATGTGTAAAACATATCAAACCTTATGCTACTGCTCTCTGATATAGAGTCAAAATTGAAGTTGAACTTTGGTTTTTGCACTTTTTAGGTAATTCTTGCACATCCTGATTAATTGCTATTGACTGGATGAGCCCACAGTAATCAATGCATACAATGTCAAAAGAGCAAATAGAAGAGGATGAGCTATGATTCTGCACGCTTAAGACATGAAAACAGGTCAAGTGTAGATGATAACCTCTTAAACCTGATGGAAAAAAAATCGGAGTCTCTCTATGTCTCTCTCTCTCTCTCTCTCTCTCTGAGTGGGAGAGGACAGAGCTCCTCTAGAAACAGCACACTTGATTTGAGATGGAGATATTAAAAACACAGAGCCTGAGTAGGAGTTTTAGAGCTAGATATGCCGTGACAGTCCGCATGTGTGTGTGTGTGTGTGTGTGTGTGTGTGTGTGTGTGTTTCAGTGCGTTCACTGCGAGAAAGTGGAAGGTGGTGGTGTTGGTGGTGGTGGTGGTGGTGGTGGGCGGGCGGGCTTGTGAGGGGAGGGTGGGGGTGAGCTGGAGGGGGAGGAGAAGGAAGGAGTAATATGGGTGTCAGGGTGCTAGTAGTCTGTCGCCCAAGGCTGTGACATTACCGCACTTCTGCTCCGCTTCAAAAGAACCAAATCTAACTGACGACTGCTGTGATGGCTCGGTGTGTGAGTGTGTGTGTGTGTGTATGTGTGTGTGTGTGTGTGTGTGTGTGTAAGCAGCACGTACTGTATGTGTGTGTCTAAATGATGCTCTCTGTGATCTGAAATTGCGATAATGCACTGTGACACAGCGCCTAGTGCAAGGCTTGAGACCATATTACCCTACTGAACTGACACAGGGCTGCATGTGCTTGTGTGTGTGCATGTGTGTGTGTGTGTGTGTGTGTGTGTGTTAAAGAGAAAGAGACAGAGATGCAGATTGATAGATTGACTGACAGATAGATAAACAGGTTGTGTATAGAAACCATGAGTGGAATCTGTATCGAGTTTTCAGTCTAAAGAAGCTGAGATGTTTTTAGTGTCAATTGACAGACAGAGTGTTATTGAACGTTCAAAATCAGTGAGCGGCTGAACTAATGGGAAACCTATAGTCATTAACCAGCTATACACAACTAAAAGATCAGGATACAGTGATAAAGATACTCCTGTGACATCAATCGACCACAAACTATAAACTCTGTGAAGACTTGAAGAGATGAATTCAAGCTGGTATCTGAGCTGTCAAACTAACTAAGTCACTTCTGTTTTTCAGATCATAGAGTTTACTTCATAACCTTCAAAGACCTTCATAACCTAAGACAGAAAAATGTTGGAAATCTGAACCAATTTTTTTCAGTTTGTACAGTTGGTTTCTTCTTCACTGTTGCACTTTTATCATTATGTTATATGAATATTTGGATCTCTTTTAGCTCAAGGGTTCATCTTAAAATCACAAAAATCCCATTTTCAGAATATACACACATAACATATTGATTACATTGTTACATGTTATTCGGTGACCTCACATTAATGTCAGCACAGCTTCGTCCAGATGTAATGTAAATGGGCCAGAATAAATGGAGACGTGTGGGTGTGGAGGCGTTTTAACTTCAGTTTGTTTCTAATAATGTGTGTGATTCATATTACTGTACATACTTAAAGCAAATCTATGGTTTAACTTACAGTAACATAGTATAAAAAGCTTCGACTGACCTCTCTTGGTTAAAAACTTCATTAAAAAAATATTTCATTTGATGTTTATTCTGCATTTTGCAAAACTGTTGCAAAACTGTTTGTTCTTTATTATCTAAATGTGTGGTTCTATATGGATAAGAATAAAGTAATAGGTTTTTATTTGTCACATACACATTATGCAAGACAATGGCAGTGAAATGTTTTCTCTACTGTAGAAAAAATAGATGATCTTTCAATTCATAACTAATATTATTTGGAAATAGTAGATTTTAAAAAATGCAACCAAAGACCAAACAAAATACTTAAAATACGACAGAACTAATGTGCAAAAACATATATCAGTGCCATACATTCATTAGTCAGTTTTATTTTTTTGCTTATGAGGCATTTTGTAAGTGTTGTTTTGTACTGTCAATGAAGATATTCTATCATTACAGTCCAAAAGTGACTTCAAACCAACCAACACACACACACACACACGTATGCATGCATGCACACACGCACACTGACACACACACACACACTGACACACACACACACCCGATGGCAGGGCTATTAGCACTTCTAAGGCACATCCATGTCACCATGTCATGCCACTAACAGCCATGACATGCATTCTGCACATGCTTTTATCATGTGTGTCTGTGTGTGTGTGTGTGTCTGTGTCTGTGTGTCTGTGTGTGTGTGTGTGTGTGCTTGTCTATTACAGGTGTGCAGATACTGTATGTACAGTATAACTGTAGAGGTGGGAAGGTCCGGGTATAATTTTGTGTGTGTGTGTGTGTGTGTGTGTGTGTGTGTGTGTGTGTGTGTGTGTGTGTGTGTGTGTGTTTTGCGCTCATGAAAGGGTGGTAATTTCACGCGTGGTCAGACGGTTGCATTTCAGCTTTAGCCTGAAGTGTAGCAGGAACTCCTTAACTGTTCAATGACTTTAGCTTGAGGCAAGGTCCGCCTACACACACACACACACACACACACACACACACACACACACACACCTATGAAATTACACCCATCTACTTGTTCTGCTTCCATAACCACACACACACATGCAGACACACACATAGACACACAGGCGTTTGTTGCTGTAAGCCTTACAGCAAAACAACTGGGGAGATGTAAAACAACTGCGCGCACCTTACAGTGTAAGGTGTATGTAGTTGTTTTACGCCGGAAGGGAAGATCACTGCTTTGTCTGTTTGATAAAGCTACAGCGTCCATCTCCTTCAAAGAGCGCTGTGCTGATCTGATGTGAGGGAAGAGTGTTGATGGATTTGACGATTACACCGCCCAGGGCGCTGAGCAAGAAGCGGCGATGGTGCCACGTTGTAAAACAGGAGAAAAGTAAAAGGAACATGAACAACTTGATTAAAGAAGCTAAAAGGTGAGTGTTGTCCAAGGGTTAGGGTCCGATCATGGAAATGTATACAAGCTGAATTCTGAACCAGTTTCTAAGAGGAGCCAATAAAAGTTACTAATATCCAGTTTCACTCAAATAAATATTTACTGGATGTAAATATTACCATGATGTTTTCTATGAAGAATCAAGATACAAAGTGTTACCCACTGGATCCCAACTTTTCCGGCTTCACCCCCTAAAAAGTAGCAACTTTACCAACTCAAACTCTTTTTAGAAGTCTGAACAGTTAAAACTGTCCAGAATTTCAGTAGAGAAGGGAGTTATTAGAGACAAGTCTGAAAAAAGCATTATTTTGTGTAGAGGAAATATATATTACTGATTCTGTCCTATCCCATTAATCATCTTGAGACCCTCAGATTTGTCTTGTGACACCTTTAGGAGTCCCAATCCCCAGTTTAGGGACTAGTAATGTAACCCATTCAGAACTGGCTTTAACAACAATTTTAGAATTTTGGGGTTTATATATTTACATTTGATATTAAACTGTAGACATGAGACAAAGAGCCGAGATAAAGAGAGACCTTTTACCACTCATCCAAAAAAACGTCTTTAGTCATATGACGGTATCGACTGTCAACAACTCTGAGGTGAAATCGTGATAAAACCATTTTTTGGAGAAATGAAAAGGCCTTGTGGACGAGTGCTGAAATGTCTGTAGGGCATTTTCAAGCCTGCTTCTAGTTCACTTTCGCCCTTGCTGCAATTTGTTTGGGCAGATCTGAACACAGTCGTGCTCGAGTGTGTGGACCAAAAAAAACTTTGGAGCGATTTTAATCTGGTGAGAGTTTGATACGACTTCAATCCAACTCAGCTACCAACACAACTAACCAATGAGCTGAGTGTTATCACGAAACCTTTCGTGACGCATTTTGGTTTCCTTGATTTTTGTCTGTGTGAAAAGAAACTGAACCAACAGGAAAATGCAACAAGTTTAGCAGCTCATCCACTGATTCAGAGCAGATGAAATTAAGCATAGGTTTGAAAATGTTTCAGTCCAGTGTATCTTGATGTTTGATTGGGAGACTGAGACAAACCTTCCTGGCCTGTTTTGTCAAATGGAAAGGAACATGAAATATAAGAACAGGTAACCATCAAAGACACATTAGCAGCCTATAATCTGTTTTAAATTGTAAAAAAACTTAAAATCAGTCAGATTTGATCTCTTTTTAACCAATCAGAAACAGTAACCAGTTCAGTATAAAACCACAAGCAATCTCTCTGAATCCAGTGAACCTACCTTCAAAACAGGAAGTTAAAAGTTCTGTAAGAAAAACCTATAATGAGTTTACTTTCTACTTTACATACCTGTCTGCAGTATTTCAGTCCTGGCGCTTCAGTACACCCTTGCTGCTGCTCTATCCACCCCTCTTTTCACCAGCTGGCTAATAACATCCACCTCCTGTCCCAGCTGTAAATTCATGCCCTCAGTCACCACCACTACACTTGTCACTCATCTTGATGAGCTGTCTGATAAACTCTGTGGGATAATCCAGCACCGCTATAGCTCGCTACATTGAAAGCCCAGCAAACTGGCAAGTACCTAGCAAGTGACCTGAAGCTAACTCTGCATTGCCGCTCAGCCCTTTGTTTCATTTATTACAGTTTTCTGCTTTTAGGTTGTTAGATTCTACAATAAAGATGGCCTCAACTACACCACTAGTCACACTTTGGAGAAGAATTACACCTTGAAATGCAACATGTTTGAGTGTGGCCATTGGTGTTTTTTATTCATGTTCAATTATTTTGTTTTTTTAGAAAATAATAACCCTAACCCTAATCCAACCCTAACCCCTAACCCCTAACCCTAACTCCTCATATCGGAGATTCGGAGATGATGTTTTGTCTGCTAAGCAGTTTTGGAACCCGGAAGAATTTAGTTTATGATGATACTTAATTAAAGATTAAAACTTGCAAACCACTGCACAGGAGAAGATGGAGCCTATTAGATAGTCTTGATATATATATATTTTTTTTTTTTGAAGAAATTACTCATTTTTTTGTTGATTAACTAATTGATCATTTATTCAGCATCACTCCAAATTGCATATATTGATTCTATTTGTGACTATGTGATGTGTTCAGCATGCATTGTAACATGCACTTGTGTTGATGTATATAATATTTTACCACAATGATGATAAGTATTATGTTAAATGTAAAGTGAGCTTGCTAATGTTTAAAGAAAATTCAGGTGTTATTTTCATAGTTTTGGCTGTCACATCCATCACTTATGATAACGCTGTAATCGCTAAATCAACTGCTGAAATCTGGGAGCGCTGCTACCTCCCTACAATGATTTCTGATTGGGACAGACAGACAGCAGAGCCTCTACCCATTTCCCGCTGCAGGCTAAAAATCCATCTTTTCAGAATAGAACAAACCCTGCTACTATGGCTCTTAATTATATCTCAAACAGCACTTAAACTACTGAACATGCTTTGCCTCTATGTGCTTTGAATGCACTTACTCTAAGTCTCCCCAGAGAATGTAATGCAATGTAATGATGATTTTTCTTTTTAGTGATATATTTGAGCTTGGTCCTTGAGTGCATCTGAATTTCCTTGTAGGTTTTGTGCAATGACAATAATGAATCTTAATTTAAATGATATATATTATTTGGTGGTACATTCCCTTGATGAGTCTGCAGTCTGATATCATTCTTCACATTGCTTCTACTGCACTACTTACACTACCTTACATTACCCTGCAAAATCTGACACAGGGCAGATTTTTATTTTCTAGATTTTTTGCAGACAAATGCTGAAATTGTAGGTTCAATATGAATTCTTTGTATTTATTTGGGTTGTTTTCAAATATAAAATGGGATGCAATGTCCTCTTCATGCACCTGACTTCCTATCTGTACAAAATCAAAATTTCATATACAGTACATCACTGCACAGTCAGTATTAATACATTCAATAGCACATACTCATACTATAGCACTACTGTGAAGCATGGAAGTGGGGCAGAGCTGGAGGATCACAGACAGACAAAGACTAGCCCAGTGGAGTGCAGACTATCCTATTAATTTGTTACTATTTGAGATAAAGTTACAAGTTTTATTGTAGGTTCATCATGAAGCTGGACGTTGTGGCTTCCTCCATGTTTCTAAAGCACATGTTTAAGTTAATTCCAGAGCCTAAGCTACTTCCTGTGCTTGACAAGCTGCTGTACATTTGCTAAGCTGGAGAGACTGTCAGCGAGTCCGCAGACGGGTCCAACGCTACTTAGCAAGAGGAAGAGGAGCCCTTCTGATCTCACAGGATTACTGTGTGTGTGCGTATATGTGTGTGTGTGCATGTGTGTGTGTGAGTTCAGACCCTGGATGGCTTAAGATGGACTGTCTATTAGAGTGGAATGTTAAGAGTTTCACACCTTCCTCCCCTCTTAGAACGCACCCGGCTAATGAGAGAGAGAGAGAGCAAGACGGAGAGAGTGAAGGAGAGAGAGAGAGAGACAGATGTGGAAGAGGGCGAAAGAGAAGGAGATGGAAAACATAGACAGCCTGTCTCCCCGTCTCTGACGTATTGACATGCAGGCCATGTATGTGTGTGTGTGTGTACGTGTGCATTTGTGCAGTAGTAGGCTGCTGGGTTAGAGGATAATTGCCAAACCGTTGGGACCTGAGCTCTGCCCGGCCTGTCAAAGCAGGCGTGACAAAACCTCCAATCAACCCTGCAGCAACGAGAGAGAGAGAGAAAGAGAGAGAGAGAGAGTGTGTGTTATAAAGAGAGGGAGAAATAGAGAGCAAGTTCATTTTAACATTCCTCTCTTTTGAAAATGATATAATTCACATTCTCTGCATATATTAAAAGGCAAATTATCTTGTATGCAGATACAGATGTACTATATCTATCTATTCATCTATCCATCTTTCTGTCTGTCTGTCTATCTATCTGCCTATCTATCTAGCAATCTGTCTATCTGCCTGTCTGTCTATCTATCCATCTGTGGTGACCTTGTCTTGTCCAATGGCTTTAGACCTTTCGACCAGTCACTGTCGAGGTTGGATTGAGAGAGGCTGGAGAAGTGAGCCGTGATTGGACTACAGGCCTCTAAATGAGCTACTGTACGCTCACACCCACCTGCTGTGCAATCATACAGACACATACACACACACTAACACACACACACACTCTAATACAGACATGCACATTTTTGTGTGTGTGGAAAGGCATACGTTCTTTTGCACAATGGTGGAAATTGTACAAAATACAGGAAGCATGGATACAAGTGCACGCGCAGAAGTAGATCAATACACTTATGAGCATATGTGCAAACACACACATACTACATTATACACACACACACACACTCATTGCCTGTGGTAGTGACTGATTCCTGTGGTTATTACTGTAGTGCCGCTAGGCTGATGGTTTAGGGCTAGCCACAGCTCCCTCAATCTCTCAAACACACACACACACACTGGGATGCGTGTGTATGTGTGTGTGTGTGTACACATGTACTGTATATGCACGCACACACACACATAGGTTATGAATGTCACCCACTCTCAGGGGATGCAGGCGGTTTGCCTGACGCTGGGTTTCTTTCCAAAGTGCTGCAGGGGAAACCTAAGGAGAGAGAGAGAGGAAGACACACACATATACAGAAAGAGAGAGAGAGAGAGATCTAGAGAAGAAGGAAGAATGAGAAAGTTAAGGATTGGTTTGGCATGAAATTATTTCGGCTGAATGCTCTCAGCCAGATCCGCTTTACTCAGCACTGAATGGTTTTATTTCCACCGAAACATGAGAGAAGTTTGCTTTCATTGCTGTAGTAAAAGACTGATACTGTAGATTCAGAACAGTATTATGCAGTGCTGTCTCTCTCTAAAGCAAATAGGTATTCTAGATTAGTTTAAAGGGAAATTGCCACTTCAGATCCAGGAAAATGGGACTCCAGTGAAACAGATGGTGCAAACAGTACCAGCCTCCTAAAGTTCTCCAAAATCACATAAATCATTTGAAATGCTTTTGGTGATGAAGGGCTGTTTGTGTATTCCAGAAATGAGGTAACACAGTCACTCTCTATGAGGAATATGGCCTTCAGGAATGCAAAAATGGTGATATGATCAAGGCAAGACCATGAAGCAGTGCATCCGCTGGAATCCAGAACATTGAGGGTGGATGTTGATGAAGTGTATTGCTACACTAACCCTACCGGGTTTGAAGAACATGCTCTGTCTCCATAACCTCAAAGATGCTGTATTGGAGCACTGTAAGGCCCAGCACAAGCATCAGTCTATGTGGCAAAGGTTAGAACAGGCTTTGTTTCTTGGACACTCTACAAATGCTGCCTCACTGATCGAGTAGGATGAACATTTACAGTAAAGTGGCACTAAGCTTCCTCATCCCCTTCACCACATGGGCCAAAGTCATGGTGTAGCATCTGTGGGACAGAGAGAGAGAGAGTAGGATGACCTGTCCCTGCCAAACAACACCCTCAAGAAGTGGCCTACCTGAGAGAATGAGCTGGTACACCCTTCAGAAATCGTCCTGCCACGATCGTGGGCACAAAAGTCGCTGACATCCAGGAGCTGACTGAAGCCAAAGCCTTGAGGTACATGGACTCTGAAAACAATCCTGCAGATGACATCACCCAAGGGAAGACCTTAAGGAAGATGGCAGGGAAGAATATGTGGAGCCACAGCCCAGCATTCTTAGGCCTGTTGCCTCAGTGCTGGACTACCAAGCCAGAGGCTGAACCTTTGAATTCCCTTAAGAGGGTGGTGAGTGTTTTCCAGACTTTTGGGTCTGTTGAACTCTTTCATCTCTCATCTCTCACAGCGGGAGTGTTCAGGGACATTGACCAGAACAAACCAGGTTTCTCAAAATCCTTTGAAAGATGGATGGACTGGCGAGATAACGAAATTAAGAACAGAATGCAAAAGACATTAAATGACTCCTTTGGTTATTTTAGCTGGAGATCACACACACACACACACACACACACACACACACACACACACACACACACTCAAAAATGTGGCAGGCTGTGTGCCGGTGCAGCTAGATCAAAAGATCAAAGAAATTGTAAAACACATGGGACCAAGGACAGAAATCTCTGTAATGACATAAAAATGTAACAAGAATGTGAATATCATGTGTGTAAGACTCCAATGTTCTTTTTTCTTTTTATTGTGTAATCAATGTACTGTTGTTCACCTCTGTGCATCTATGAGAGCAGCATTGGAGATCATCTTAGCATGGTGGTTAGACACAAACTTATGCTGAAACAAGACCATGTGTTTGTGAATGTTTTATGATCACTGTACAATGTTATGTTTAAAAACACGACTATTTGAGAAATGTAAATTTATGTATGTGACCTTTGCACTTAAAACAGTTGGATTAATTAAAAAATAATGAGCCGCCTTTTTAGGCACAGAAGGATAAGACGCCATGTTAGTTCCACAGCATAATGTCACCAGTCCATATCTGACATATCGGTCTGGACCTCTGCCCGTCGGCTCTGAAGCTGGTAGCAGCTAACTGTTTTCTGATAACTGTGCTTCACATGCTTCACTATCACCCAGTGATTTAAAGGTTATCTCACCATTTAAGATCTTTCATTCATCTGTCTGTTGTGTTCTTTGGACATAGGTTAATATATCAGAAAGAGTTGCATTTTTTTGGTTATGAAACTGATTCATCTGATTTAATAACTGGTGGTGCCCCAGACTTAAATGGTTGCAATATTTAATTTCTGACAGTAGAGACTCCTACAAAATGCACATGGACCCAGTTCTAAAAGCTGAAAAAAAGAAGAAAAAAAACCAAATTCAGGCCATGGGCCCAGGTGCAAAGACGAACCAGTTTACAAAAATGAAACAAACTTCTTCTTTAGAGGCTTTAGGGCACTTCTAAATTCTTGGTTTTCTCCAAAAGTTGTTGTTCATAGAAAGGTTTGATTCAGCTCTGAAGGAAACAATTGAAATAGGATGTATGTGAGTTTTAGCATTCAGTGGTATCCCTATCCACAAACAGTATCCCTATGTTTTGATCACAGATTTTATGTAAAGACAGACATAGCAAGTTGTGACGTCCCCCATTGGTTCACACTGGAGTTGGTTTGAAGCCCATAGTTGCTGCTCATGGTCGGCACCATCTTTTCGTTTTGGAGCCAGGACCTTCAAAATAAGGAGCCTTTCATGCTCTGGAAACATGCTACCTACTACCTCAGACTAATGAAACTAGCACTTTCTTACTTCTTAGTGGGATAACGTTTCTTTAGATTGTACTAACAGGTAGCAGGTATTGTAAAGTAAAAACAGTCTGACTCAGTGTGAGTCTTGGAGCCAGGGGAGAGCATCTGGTGAGTAAACTGTAAATCACAGCAGTCAATCAACACTCACACGGCAGACATCAAAGCTACTGCAAACCTTCAAAATCTTATAAATGGAGCAATAATTTCAAAAATGACCACCATCACACTTATTACAGGGTCTGAATTTAGTGATTGAGACCATAATGACTTATTGAAATAATTAGTATTTCTAGACAGAGGTTGATACTTTTTGAATAGAGGAATCAGAGCCAGCATCTCGTGACCATCAGTATTGCACTTACTTCCACACTGATTTCAACCCTAAGATATTAGTTTTTGACTTTTTATTTATAGAATGAGGACTCCACTGTACCTATAACAGCCTGCATACAACTTAGGAAAGTCAAGGTGACTTGGCTGCACTGTATAAACATCTTTTAAATATTGCTACCATAAGATACAGGTCATAAGAAAAAGATAAACTCACTAAAACTTACTTTAAATAACATATATTTGTGTATGGAAGTTTTATAGGGACGGTTCGGAGGAAGTACAATTTTCTTATGTTTCAATCTCTTGTATTTATATTTTTTATTTGAACTTTACTTTTCAGTTGTTTTTCCTCACATTCCCCTGGTTGCCAAAATCTTCACGAGGTGAAATTCAAATATATATATTAGCATATCATAGCTGTTATGTGGGAACAGTTTTTTGTTGTTTTTTTTTTGGGGGGGGGGGAGATGCAATCATTCATTTGCTAGCTCAATGCTGGATTAGTTTTTTTATTTTTCTTACTGTACTTGCCTGTTTCTCACTCTCACGCATCAGGGAGACAGCTTGTCGTAACGGCAGGCATGTCAGACATTTTAAGTGTGTGTGTGCATGTGTGTGTGGACTGAGGTCACCTTTCAGCCCCCCCACCCCCCCTTCCTCTCCACCTGGGAGTGTGTGTTCACAGGGTGTCTGTGCTGAGGGGACCCAGGGTGAATACAGAGTGGAGCCACACTGGGAATAAGCTGTCAGATGAAACACTGAGGAACTACTGAGAGACACAAAAAGGGAGAGAGAGTGTGTGTAGGAGTGTGTGCGTACATGCTTATGTGTGTGTGTGTGTGGGTGCGTGTGTGTGTTTGGGTGTGTAACCATGTGTAGTGATATCCCGTGATGTCTGTGTGTGCATGCGGACTTCTACGTCTTCGTGTCCACCTGTATGTGTGTGTGTTTTTGCTTATCTGTGCATGTCTGTGTCTCTGCGTGTGTTTGTGTGTGTGTGTGTGTGTGTGTGTGTGTGTGTGCAGAGTCCAGGGGAGCTCTAGTTGAAAGGGAAGGCACTCACTCTCTATAGACTGACTTAGGATTCTCTCTGCCTTCCCCAGAGTTCATTGCATTGGCCTGCACACTGGACTTTCTATATCCACAAACACACAAACACACACACACACACACACACACACACACACACACACACACACATACAGAGTCAAGCAATGTCTACCTTGTAAGCATCTCCCTCTCACATACACACTTCTGCTTTGACTTTGAGATTCTCCAGATCAGGACTTTTACTTCACCTTTAGGACCCTGAATCAGGACGAACAGATGACCAGCAAACATTTTTACACTGAATACTTTAATGTGGTGGACAAACTTTAGAACATCAGTTCAAAGCAGCTTCAGAGTCTCCAAACTATACTGCAAGAAACAAGAAACTGAATTCAAAGTGGATGTAAGGGTAAAATCTTTAAGATAACAAGGTTTATATGTTTTATTCTCACAATAATATTTGAATTCAATGTCAAACTTCTGACAGGTGGTTCCTTCTAGATGTGGTTGGATTCAGGTTGCACGTTGTAAAGAATCAGACAAAGAAATGAATATCATTTTTGTTAAATAGGAAAAGGAGGTGTTCAAAACTTGATTTCTGTTCTTTGAATTGAAGGGACATTGGGAAAGTTGCTAATTATAAAGACTTCCTGTGAAATCTCCATCATATGTCTTGCAATAATTAACTGCAGGCTAATTGAATACAGTTCTACTATAATCCTTCTACTGTACTGTTTTTTGCAGTTTGTGTACAAGAAATATGTATAAGAGATTTGATTTGATTGTTTTTATTGTATGGCTATTATTTGTACTCATGTTTTATGTCTTTTACTTTATTTTATTTGTATTATATATGTAATTTTATGCCTCATGTGAGCTGTTATATATATTTTTTATTTATTATGTATTTTATTTATTCTTCTGTACAGCACTTTGTGGTTGTTTTAAAGTGCTTCACAAATAAAGTTGGATTGGAGGAAATGATTGTACAATACAGTGATAAGAAAAAATTCCCTGGAGCTTTTTTTTGCCTCCTTCCACAAGTTTTCCAACAAGTGTCTTTATCTGTATATAGCATTGACTGTCTTGAATATTGTTGGAATTATTGTATATAAGTTATCCCATATTTACCCCTTTTCTATAATCATTAGTCCTTATGGTGTACAAGCATGCTGTTTTTTAAGGTTGTTTTTCAGGACTCTTTGAAGACCTGTGACCCTGCACAGGACGTCTATCTGAAGTTTTATGGCCAAACTGTAACCCTTATAAAAAGGTCTTTGAAGTGTGTGTGTCCACCCGAGGCAGACCAGCTGCAGATCAGTGACCTATTTATGACCGATGTGTGACCCCTACTCCTTAGAGCAAAAATGACTATGTAAATTAGGGACTCCCTGAAAGCAATAAAAACAAAGGGTTCGGCAAGATTTGCTCAGAGCGGGTTGGAGATCTTAACTGAGCAGATCTCTGTCCGTTCTCCTTGCTCCTTGCAAGTAAAAACTCTAATCCTGTTGTCTTCTCTCCTTTGTTTGATATTTTAAGTGTTTTAGGTTGCCTGAACCTGACATTAACTTGGTCCTTCGAGAGCCGGATACCAACACACCTAAAAGGATTCCAGCAGGCTGGTAAACTCCAGGAAGACTGTGGCCACAGCAGATTATAAGATCCTTTTCCAGGACTGGTTTTTTGCCCGCCTGTTGGGATCTGAAGGTTGACGGTAGTCCGAGAGGAGAAAGACAACAGTGGTGAGTTAGAGTTTGTTAAAAACAAGCGATTGACTGAGAGTCTTTGCGTGTTGTGATAAAAAACCCTGAGAATACTAGTCACTATCAGGTAATGAGGGACGACGGAGTCCGACAAATTCCGTGTAAAGTGAAATAGGCCTAGTGGGCGACGGAGTCCGAAAATATCCGTGTAAAGAAAAATAGGCCTAGTGGACAACGGTGTCCTGTAAGACTCAGTGAAACGTACGTGAGTGAATGAGAGTGTGAGTGGAAATGAAATACCATTAGGTATCTTCATTTCATACCAAAATAATAGGATTGTAAACAGCAAACCTCTTGTGGATGCAAAGGCAAGAATTCTCCACTCGAAAGAGTTGAAGTGAGAATTACCACAACAGGAAATTTTCTTGCTGTCCTACTAACAAGAAACCAGTTCTTAGAACACCCTAGGTGTTGAATAACTGGACTAAAATTACTAAAATGGGGAAGAAGTGAGTAAACTAAAAAATAAAGTAAGAAATAGACTCAAAAGATTGGAAATATGTTAAAACCCAGGATCCTGGTAAAATTAAGGACGTACGGATAGAGATACTAAGAGAAGCAACTAAAAGATACTAAAATGTAATAAATATTAAAACTTGGGGAGACGTCCCTAGAACATAGAAAATAGAGAAGTATAACCTTTGTACAAAGTAATGAGTATACATAAGGAAGGAGAATAATATAATAATGAAATAAACTAGTTGGAATTTGTTAAAACTCAGTAATGATATATATCATTTTTTAAGAAATAAGCCTGTCAAGAAAAGTACAAATAGGAAGTTACCATGAAAAAGTAAGAATGAAGGAAGAGTGAAGTAGAGAAAGAGAAGAGAAAAGAAGGAGACAGAAAGTGTGAGAAAGAGAGGCAAGAGAGAAAGGAATAAGAAAGAAATAGACAGTTGATGTTTCAAAGAAAAGATGATGATGAAACAGGGCCAGTGAAGTGAAGGGAAGTTAGAGATGAGGAAGAAGGTGAAGATGTACAGCAGATTTGGATGACTGTGTTGGGGCCTGATTGGCATTATGTGAGAGGGGATTGGAGTCCCCTAAATAACAATAATGTGGTGTTGGCATATGCTGATAGTGAATTGACTACTCGGGTAAGACACCTTATTGATAGAGTTACTCAACGCTTTAGGTGAAGAGCAAATTATGTGGAGATAGGAAGAAGTTGAGCAGAAGGAGGATGAGCCGTTCAAAGAATAAAAATAATACTGCTTTTAAGACTCATAGTGGGCTTCAAGATGATAATCAACCAAATGGGCCTTTCCAGCAAACAGTTTAAAAAAAAAAAAGAAGAAAAAAAAAAAAGAAAAAGTTCTTCATGCAGGATCTAAAGATGCAATCCGTAGTTGGGTGACTAAGCATTACATAGGACTTCCAACAGGAACTCTTGATAAATATGTTAATCACGCTTTGCATGCAGAGAAAGTTGTAAAGGAAAAGAACAAGAGTAAAAAGGCTGTAGAGACCTTTTACCATGACATGGAAGAAATCTTCTACCAGAGAGGAGGTAGGGGAGGTGCTAGAGGAAGAGGAATAAATTATAGGAGGAGTAAGAAGAGGAGGAGCAGGAAAGGGAGATTATAGACAGAACACAAACCCTTTCTGTTGTTGGAGTTGGAGTTGGAGAAAGAAAGTATAATTCAGCTTGAATAGGCCAAGAATGGCAGGCAAAGTATTATCAGGAGAGTGAACAGGATAAGATAAATGGAGACCTTTTAAATTTACAAGATATACTCTCAAAGGATGATGTGAAACCTGAAGTAAGATTGTTGGTAAATGGAAAATTTATTACGTTTTTGTGTGGCACAGGAGCTTGCAGAACTACCTGTAGGGAAGGTGTACCACAGGCTAAAACTAATGGCAATGTTGTAGTAGTAAGATCTGCAAGCGGGAAGTTAACTGAAGTTGAAGAATCTGAGCCAGTGTGGCTAAGAGATCCAGATGGCTCGTCTTACCGTCCATCCATTCTGATGTTTCCAGAATGTCCAGTTAACCTCCTTGGGAGAGATGGGTTGTTGTTATTAGGATTGGCATTGGTGCCTACGCAAGAAGGGCGAATTGTAGTTAAAAGAAAAGCAGAACTACAGAAGGGAGACTTTTTGGTTCTCCGAGGGATAGGACTACCACACTATTTCTATTCCCTTGATGTTCCTAATAAACCACCCCATAAGACCAGATGCTAAAATATTTACTGTAGTGGATATCAGTAATGTGTTTTTCTCTGTACCTATAGATAAAAATAGTCAATATTGGTTTGCATTTACCTTTGGAGGCCAAAGATATACCTATACTAGATTACCTCAAGGTTATTGTGAAAGTCCAACTATCTATTCTCAAGTAATGAGTGCAAGCATGGCTAAGTTTCAACCCCCAGGGGGAAGTCAAGTTTTAATATATGTAGATGACGTGTTATTAGCCTCTCCTGATTTGAAAACATGTAAAGAAGATACTTTAGCTTTACTAAAGCATTTGGCTGAAGAGGGCCATAAAGTAAGCAAAAGTAAACTCCAAATGTGTAAAATGCAGGTTAAATATTTAGGACTAAGTGCGAGAGGAAGAACAATAATGGAAGACAGAAAGATTGCAATTCTCCAAGCTCCAAAACCTTTAGTAAAAAAGCAGATGATGTCATTTCTGGGGTTGACAAACTATTGCAGAAATTGGGTACTAAACTATGCTGAAATAACGGCATCGTTAAATAAATTGATGTATGAAGAAGACCTTAAAATGACATCTCAGCTAAAATGGACTGAAGAAGCTGAAAAAGCTTTCTGTGAAGTAAAGCAAGTGTTAGTGTCCAGTACAGCACTAGCATTGCCAGACTAACAAACCATTCATTCAGATGGTTGATTGTAAAGGTAATTTTATGACCTCTGTATTGGCACAACAATATGGAGATAAGATGAAGCCTATAGCTTATTTTTCATCAAAGCTAGATAGTGTAGCTTGTGCACTACCACATTGTGTAAGAGCAGTCATAGCAGCATCCATGACTGTGGAAACAAGTACAAGTATCAAGAAAAATAGCAGTATGCAAATGTGCAGAACACATATGGTACTGATAAAGTTTCTCTAGGAAATGCATTTGCAGATAAAACCGCAAAAGCAGCTGCAGCAGGTCAATTTAATATATTGACCTTAGAAGAATTAATTAATTTAGATGACACCACGCTAAAAGACATGCAACAACAAAGTACATAATCTGAAAAAAAGCATTTGGGAAAAGAATGGAGCTAAATTACAAAATGACATCTATGTATGGCCAAATAATAAACCTGTCCTACCAAAGAATCTCTATAAATGGGCAGCAATATTGAGCCATGGTGTAAACACATGTCTCAACAGGAGGGATTGTAGGACAGATACATCAATACTTTACCACTTATGGATTCAACTCTAATTAAAAAAAAAATTTGCAGGGCATGTTTGACCTGTGCTAAACATAATCCACAAGGTAATTTGAGACTACGTAGAGGGCGTTTCCCAACACCTCAGTATCCATTTCAAATTATCCATATGGATTTTATAGAGTTAAACCAAAGTGAAGGGAAAAAGTATTGTTTGGTCATAATAGATGCATTTTCAAAATGGATTGAACTTTTCCCAACCAAGAATCCAGACGCTTTGACGGTAGCAAAAGCACTTTGTAAGGATATTATTCCCAGGTATGGCATTCCTGAGAAGATATATAGTGATAATGGAACCCATTTCGTTAACCAAGTGGTTAAAAAGATTGGTGTAATGTTCCACATAGATTTTTAAAAAATCATTGTGCATACCACCCTCAAAGTGCAGGATTAGTAGAAAGGATGAATGGAGCAATTAAGAATAGGTTGAAGAAATGTATGGAGGAAACAGGCAGATTATGGACACAATGTTTAGACCTGGTAAAATTGTATATTAATATTACAAACACTACTGGGTTAACACCATATGAAACATTATTTGAAAGACCTTATAGGTTACCTCAAGTTAAGAATCAATGGGAAATAGATGAAGAGGCTAATATAGCTGACTACATGAGAAACATGCTGGGAAAACAAAAACAGAGATAAACTGATGAAAATCCTTCTGTTTCCCAGCAGGAAATCCAATTAGTGGAACCAGGAGATTGGGTGCCGAATTAAACCTGAAAGGCCAAAAAGAACCTACAAGAAAGGAGGACAAATTCTGATGGCAAATAATGTGACAGTGGATGAATGGTTCCAAGTCACAACTGGTGTTTCTGGAACTAATAATAATTGGTTGTTAATGGTAGAACAAGCTGCCAATATGACTAAGACTGATTGTGTAGTTTGCATGGGACCAAGACCACTTTTGCAGATTGTCCCGGCAGTGATACCACAGGAGTGTGTGTGAGTGTGTTATAGACGTCATGAATAACACAAACCTCAGTAAAAATTGTAGTATTTGGGATTCAGTTTTCCCGGTCACAGTGGCAGAAAAGGAAAAGCCGTTGTTTTCCAAGAAAGTAGCTAGAGGTAATTTTACGTGCATTAAAATGGAAATAGGAGATGTTCTTAGGAGAGGAAACCCCCTAGGTAATCTTACTGTAACCTCATGCAGAAAACATATAAGAGTAAGTACAATTGGTTCTAAACCTAATGATTTCAAAGAAGTGTCTCAAGGAGACATTTGGTGATGGTGTAGAGACGAAAGACTTTTTGACAAGTTGCCTAGAAATGTGACTGGATATTGTGCATTAGTGACATTACTGTTACCAGTTTCAGTACTTCCTATGACGACTGAAGGGCTGATCACTGAATCAGTTAAATTTGTATCACAACAGTGGCTTCATAAGAAAAGATCCACTGTTTGGTTGACAGACAAAGATCCAACTTACATTGATGCTATCGGTGTTCCACGCGGTGTACCTAGTGAATATAAATTGGCTGATCAAGTTGCGGCAGGTTTTGAATCCACCCTCTGTTGGTGGTGTACCATAAATAAAAACGTAGACAGGATTAACTACATTCATTACAATGTTCAAAAACTAGGAAATTGGACCCAGAGCGGATTTGAAACTACATGGCCAACTAGCAGCTACTTCCCTTATGGCTTTTCAGAATAGAATAGCGCTGGATATGCTGTTGACAGAAAAAGGTGGTGTATGTGCAATGTTTGGGGAAAAGTATTGTACTTTCATCCCCAATAATGAGGCTGCTGATGGCAGTCTGACTAAGGCCATTGAGGGCCTGCGTTCACTGAATGGTAAAATGAAAGATCATTCCGGTGTTGACACCACCTTGTGGGATTCATGGATGAATGCCTTTGGGAAGTATAGAGCTCTGGTATCTTCTGTCCTAGTCTCAATTGCAGTTTTTGCAGCGATTTTGACTTTGTGTGGCTGTTGTTGGATTCCCTGTCTCTGTGCGTTAATTAATAGACTAATCACTACTGCCATTACACCCGTGGATAGTCGATTTGCTCAGATGTATCCTTTGCTTGGACATGATGATAATGATAATGATGATCTTGAGGATAAGTTACCTGATCTGTTCCTGATTTCGTCTAATGTTGATTCTGATTGGTAAACAGTAAAAAGAAAACAAATAACTCTGAGTGTAAACCTGTATGTTCTCATAAAAATGATTTTACAACTGAAAATCTTTTGAAGTGGTTGATATAAGTGAAATGAGAATTTGAGCAAATATGTGATAAACAGGAGGGAAATGTTGGAATTATTGTATATAAGTTATCCCATATTTACCCCTTTTCTATAATCATTAGTCCTTATGGTGTACAAGCATGCTGTTTTTTAAGGTTGTTTTTCAGGACTCTTTGAAGACCTGTGACCCTGCACAGGACGTCTATCTGAAGTTTTATGGCCAAACTGTAACCCTTATAAAAAGGTCTTTGAAGTGTGTGTGTCCACCCGAGGCAGACCAGCTGCAGATCAGTGACCTATTTATGACCGATGTGTGACCCCTACTCCTTAGAGCAAAAATGACTATGTAAATTAGGGACTCCCTGAAAGCAATAAAAACAAAGGGTTCGGCAAGATTTGCTCAGAGCGGGTTGGAGATCTTAACTGAGCAGATCTCTGTCCGTTCTCCTTGCTCCTTGCAAGTAAAAACTCTAATCCTGTTGTCTTCTCTCCTTTGTTTGATATTTTAAGTGTTTTAGGTTGCCTGAACCTGACAAATATACTGTTATATATTTAGTTGTTTTTCTGAACACACAACTGAGAAGTCTTTTGATACAGTTTCTCATTTATGAGGCTAGCGTAGTCACACACCTGTAGTTAAATAAAAGACACACCGTTCATTTACAATAAGCAGACTGAAGATTATCCATCTACTGTAGATGACGTGATAGAAACAGGAGAATATATGTCATAAAAATTACATATGACTGGTTTGTTGTATTTGTGGGGCTTGATTTATTTCATATCTTCTTGCTAAATGTAAAAACTCCACCAGTGTATTTTCAGCACCACCGTCTCAGTGTTTGTACGGTAAGTGTAAGGAAGTGAGGCGTCGACCGAAGTGCACTGTCAGGAAGTTGTTGGTTATTATCATCGCGCAGATGTGAGCGAAACGCAGCCGCACGTGGAAATGGCACGGCGATGAGAAAATGTGTGCATGTGTCCCTCAGGTAAAACAGGGGGGAACATGGAATCAAATCTGAGCCAACATCCTGAGATTGTTCCTGTTGATAAATTGATATCATTAAATATAAATGCCGAGTGTTTCATTCCTGATGCCGCGGGCTTGGAGCGCCGAACAGGAATGCTTTGAATCCAAGGCTGGAAATTTCCCCCAAATCATCAAATCTGACAACAAAGGAAAACTCAAATAGACTGCCTTAATGAGTTAAACACACATGCAGACACACTCGTGCACGCACACACATGATCTTGATCTAATGAGTCTTTTAACCGTCTTCCTTATCCATCTGTCTCCTCCCGACACACACGCACACACACACACACGCACACACTTTTTGTATGATCAATCCACATCAAACAGTAACTCATTTAAATATTCATATAACGTGTTAGAAGATGGTTGGTCGGTCTCTCCCTCTCTCTTTCTCCCTGTCTCTCTTTCTCTCTCCAGGTATATTAATAATTCCCCCTGTCTCTCCACCACACAGAGTTGGAGGTTTTTCCCTTCAGACAAAGTTTCTAGAAGTTTCTATAAATTAATAAGAGTGTGTTCTCTGTGAAGCCGGCAGCTTTGAACCCGGCGTATTGATCTTGCAGGTGAGTCGGCCATGCCGGATCACGACTTCAAACAGAATCCAATGTTCCTGTGGAGAGGCCGGCCCAGCCCAGAACAATATATTACCCCTATGACTGGTCCAATCTGAGGGTGGAGGAGGAGGGGGGCGGCGGGTCGGTGGGTGAGGGGTGGGGGGGTATGGAGGTGGGACAGACAGGAAGTACCTGCGCGTGGTGGAGGAGGTTAAGATGGCTGAGGTGGGATTTTGATCATAGTGGTTTTGAGAGGAGTGAAATCAGCTGTAGATATTGGATGGGATTGAGATGTTGAATTAATGACAGGGAGTCACCAGGTGGACCAACTGATACAAAGGCTGCATGTTGTGCCTTTTTATTATATGTTTGATTATTATACATTCAGCATGCTCCACCTCTGCTGTGATGATGATGTATTTATTGTAAAGTTGTTGGCTTCCTGTGTATGAAAAGACCTCATCCTAAAAATGTCATTATTTATGGAAGATACTTAATGACTGAATAGGTGTATTTATTTTGGGTATTCCAGGGAGACAGTTTTGGAGGTTTCTAAGCTTAAAAAATGTCCAAATTTGAACAAAAAATGTTACAAGTAAAGATAGCCTGCTGAGTAATGATCCATGTATCTATTGTATCAGCATCTTCGATTTAAATGATCTGTAAGTATTTTTGGTAACCCAAGTTATTTGTTAATCACATTTCATCTTCAGGTTTTGTACAAACTACATGTAAAAGTAAAGATATAAAGAAAGAAAGTCTATTATAAAATTGCAATAATATTAATACAAATATTCAAAATATGCAATCAGTAATTATGAACATAAAGTGAAATAGTTGAGTGAAGACAAATTCCATCATTCTTTTGCTTACTTTCATTTCTGGTATAGATATTTACTTTCGGGGGGGGCGGGGGGGCATTTTATTTGATCTAATGAAGCTGAAAGAAGGATATGAAATGAGCATTTTCGAAATTTGCAACATTACAATAGTTAAAAATTAAAAGTTGGGTAATAACACTCTTTAGCAACTAGGTTTTTTCACCTCAGTAGTTGCACATCTGTTTTATATTATGCATCAATTTACATGTAACTCATTTGAATATACTTAAAGTCAAATATTGCTGTTGTTTCTAGTTATAGTTCTTTAGGCTGCGTAAAACAACACTGAGAATTTAGTTATCATGATAAACAACTATATTATAAGATGAAGATTGTAGTATAGTGATTTAAAAAAAAACGTATTTCAATTGATCTTAGTTGCAAGGCTCAAAAGTGCATAGCAGAAAAAGTTTAACACTAAAAAGTTCCACACATGTATTTCAGCTTTGTGCACAAACACATAAGAAAATGCCATGATGTGATTTGTGTCACTACTCATCTCTGTATGTGTGTGTGTGTGTGTTTCTCTATATATGTGTGTGAGTCAGACAGAAGCTGTGTAAGTGCTGATTAGCGATTAGCAGGTCTTGAGGCTGACGGCAGAGCTGATCAGTATTTCCTCTGTGTCGGAGCTTTAGGGAACAAATCCCAACATTAACCCGGCTCTCATCTGCCTGGCAGAGCGCTAGCAGCAGCCTGCCAGCCATAGGCCGTACATCCAGCTACAACCGCGAGCTATAGCGAGTGAATCCTCTTCTGACGTCGCCTCATTGTTGTCTCATTTCAAATCAAAACAACATTTGATCATTACAGACTGTCTAATGTTGCTCTCGACATCAAGGTTGATGGGCTGTGACATGCGATATTTAATAAGGAGTCTAAAAGTTTGTCATAATCTGCTTGACAAAAATGACATTTAAGTAGTACCCCTTGAGGGAGAAGTAAGTGAATTCCTATAGTTCTATAAAAAGTGTGATCCCCTTGAAGAGCAATAACTGGAGCAAAATGTTTCTTTTAAGAGCTGATGTGTCTCTCACCAGACACTGGAAGAAAAAAAAGAATCTGACACTTAATTGTTCTGACTTCTGGCTTTTTATTCTAAGTGTCAACGCGTGTGCAGCAAAGCCCCAAGATCTCACCGGCAGTGCCCAGGTGAGGCCAGCAACCCCAGCTTCATCATGCTTTTCCACTGATAATGGTCAGTTCATCAGTAGTCATTTGCAATGCTAATCCTTTCCCATTGAACTACAGAAGATTAGCTCAGAGTAATCCCACCACCGCAGGACTCTTCTATAAAGTTTTAACAGGTTCTTTGGCAGGTTAGAGACCATCAGCCCTATCCGCACAGGCTAAATTATGTAGCAGCCAGGGTGAGAGATAAGATTAACCCCCAAATTCTGAATTTCCTGAAACATTTCACTGGAGAAGAAGAAATTCACTGAAACAACCAATGTACTGAGATAACAAAAAGACTTAACAAATTGCCATTTCTCAATCTACGTGGGTGGAAAGTTTTCACATTAACCTTGTCAGTCATTGATGATTCAGCTCAGTGCTGATACATTGTTATAAAAATTCAGCCAAATTCAAACAAGTACCATTCTGTCTAACTAGAGTAAGATAGTGTTCATTTTGATGCCTGTTAAAGCCAGAACCAAGAGCAGACATTACAGTTTTTCACAGTTGCTAACACCCAAAAAGTAAAAATTTGGCACAATTTGCACAACCTTCACTTCATGTACCAATTGCTCGACCCAAGTTGGCACTACTTCACACTCCCTTATCTGCATTAGAGTCTGACTTTCCGTCTATACACTCTCATGTCAATTACAAATCACCTTGCTGTCAAAACAATTTTCGGTTGTTGCACACACTTCTCAAGTAAAATCTCAAAGCATCAACCTACAACACACAAATATTCAAAACACTACACACAATGTTCAGTCGTTGAACACACTTCTCAAATAAAATCTCAAAGCATCAAACTACAACACACAAAGATTCAAATCTCTAAACTTTCAGGTCTGTTGAGCAATTTGCAATCAGGACTGCAGTATAAAAGTGCCTTGAGCCTCTGTTTTGTTTGGTGAACAATGGAGAACATTGGAGAGAACCAGAGAAGGAGAGAGGTAAGAGTGAGAGGAGGAGGAGGAGGAGGACAAGGGGAAGGAGGAGGAGGAGGACGAGGACAAGGGGAAGGGGAAGGGGAAGGAGGAGGAGGACAGAGAGGAGAAGGAAGAAGAGGAGGAAGAGGAAGAGGAGGACGAGGAGGGGGTCAAAGAGGAGGAGGAGTAGGAGGTAGAGGAGCAGGAGGGGGACAAAGAGGGAGAAGAGGAGGAGGATAAGGAGAAGGAGGAGGAGGAGGAGAAAGAAGAAGGAGAGTTACCATCTCTAATGAGATACGGGCAACCGTGGTAGACCATGTTCTCAACCATGGTTTGAGCATGAGGGAGGCTGGCCAGAGGGTCCAACCCAACCTCAGCCGCTACACAGTTGCTGCCATCATAAGAACCTTCAGGGTGGAGAACAGGTACGAAATCTATTTGCCTTGTTTACTGTAATACTGTATATCAATAGAATACAGTGTGCTCACGGTATTTGCATTTTGCAGGACTGAAAGAGAACCACACCGTGGAGGAAGAGCACAGATTTTCACAGAGGAGCAGGAGACAGATGTTGTAAATATTGTTTGTGAGAACAATACAATCACACTCCGGCAACTACAGTCTAGGATCCTGGCTGACCATGGCACTTTCAGGGACATCCACACTGTCAGCCTATCAACATTAGATAGAATCCTCCGTAGGAATCATGTAAGGATGAAGCAGGTCTACAGGGTCCCATTTGACCGTAACACAGACCGCATCAAAGAGCTCCGGCGAGAGTTTGTGCTTGTAAGTCCCATACTTTCAGCACTGACACATGCATGTATTGTACCTGTAATCCAATATTACTGTAAGTGTATTTACATGGCTTGTGGCGACGTCAGTGTGGAGGCCTGTCAGGGCTTCATTCGCCACTCAAGGCGATTCTTCCAACGCTGCCTAGACAGGGAGCACATTGCCTGTGATGTCGATGAGGCCCTCTGGCCTGACAGGAACCGGAGGCATGATGGCTAATTTTTTTTTTGTGAGGGGGGGACGGTTTACTGTACTGTACTGTTCTGTGTGTGCTAAAATTAAACTTTTTTTGGTTGCATATTTGTGTGCTGTTTTATGTTTGACTATACAAAAGTAGGCCTACAGACATTTTACAAAAGGAGAAAAGGCACATTTTCCAAAGTCATTGTCATTCATATGGTGTGTTCTGTTTCTATAACTGTGTTTTCAGTTTTGCACCTAAGTGTGCTGTAAATGCTTGGTAGTGTGCAGACAAATGCTTAGTTGTGTGTACTCAATGAATGGTATGTGTGTGTCATTTGAGAAAATGGCTGTGTGTACCAAATGAAAACACGAGTTCCATTTTGTGAACAGGTAAGAGATTTGATGGCAAAGAGTCGTCTTGCAAAGGGAGTGTCAGGTTTAGCATTTTGTGTGTGAGGTTTTCAGATCTGTGTGTTCAGTTTGAAAAAAGCTGTTATTGTTTTGAGAAACGGGTGTTAACAATTGTGAAAAACTGTAACAGCTAATATAAGATTTGACGGTAATGAAGAAACAGAAGCCACATGCAACCATCAACATCATATTATCTCCATTCATCCTCCTTTGTGGAATCAAACCAAAAGGTCAGTGACATCATATTCAGAAAATAGATTCACGAGATCATTTCCAGGTAATATTGTTCAGTGGTTGGAAGTTTAAAGTAGCCAGTAGTTATACATTAAACACCATTACAAATGCACATACTGTCAGTCATCTAGCCTATATTATCAAACTCTATGAAGAAAAATAGTAAGTTTACAGACATCAAGCTAGGCTATAGTCTTAGTTACTCAGCCTCATTATTGTGGACGTTATTTTAGATGTACAACTCGAAACCTTTCTCTTCTTTGCTAGTGGGTGCAGGTGAAAGTGGGTTGACAGTTCTTTGCATGTAGTTGACATGTATCGGGGGTACATCTAGCTGGCCCTGTGAAAAAAATGCCATTGTTGATAACATACAGCAAAATGAACCAATGAGGAAGTAATGTCCTAACTGAAAACCTGCCTTGATGGAGATGACTGACAGACTGTGTTTTCATTTTGATCCCAAATAACATGGTGGCATCTAAATGTAATTGTAATAGAGTTGGGGCACTGTTTTGCTAACTGCATTTGAATATTGTTCACTGTGAAGCAAGTCTATGAAAATGAAATGTCAAATATTGTTTTCATTGTCAGATTGTTAGAAAATTGCATTTTCATTTTAAATGTGGCTTCCATATTGCTTGCATAAATGGAAAATTAGGTTACTTTGTTTATATTGCATAATAGTTTTCATATTTGAATTAACATTAAGAATATTGTCTATTGTACAGTGGGGTATGACTTTGAAAATTAAATGTCAAAAAGTTTTTCCATTTTCATATTATTTCATATTATCATTGTCATAAAATGCTTGTACCAGTACATAAAAATGAAAATGAAAATTGGATTATTGCATTTCCATCTAAACATTTTATTCAAATAACAGAAATATGTGGAGAATTTTAATGCTGTTGTGGTATTACATTTTCATTTTTTAACTTTTACATGATCATTTTAATTAAGTCCCCTGTGGGCTTCCATACAGGTGTGTTTCTAAACTGTAGCTAGGTTGCTGCAAAGATACTGTAGTTTGTTGCCGAGCTGTACTACAACCTGGGATATAACAAGTGATTTTCAGACTTAGTATTACTTCATTGAGTATTTCATTGTAATTAAACCTGAGAGGAGAACAGAGACACACCAGGAGAAAAATAACACCTAAGAAGACAATCAAGCTCACAGTGAATCCTCATCATCACTCTCCTGAAGAATGTGATGTCACTTCATTAAGGTAAGTTAGGTGTCCTTGTTAAATAAGTCTCTCTCTGCTATTCAATTGTTTCATTTCTCCTCCTCTCACTCTCTATCAATCTTCTTCTTTATCACTGAGTGAGCTGTGAGCCTGGAAGCCTGGCTGCCAACCTTCAGCCAATTATAACAGAAGACATTTGAAGGCATTACAAATTGTATTATCTAGCAATCTATTTAGTTGTGCTTTTGTATTTTATAACAGTAGTTTGCAAATCAGCTTCTGTTTAGACTCAAGATATTATAATGAACAGATTTATATTGAGCCCCTTGAGAATTATTTTTACTAATATACACACACTTAAACAAACCTGACATATTTAAGAGTTTTTGAATGAATGTTCAGGTCCATAAAGCTGTTGCTTGTCTCATCCTCCTTTGTGCTTGATGTTAAGAGTTATGCATTTTTTATGACTGCAGGTCTAGCTACAGTATAAAACTGTAAACCTCACATTCTACAGCAGAGTACTGGAATGATTTTACTATAATTAACTGTTAAAGTATATTACAGTAGAATTTAAGTCAAATACAGGCGACCGCAGCTGCCAGTCGTTTAATGTACTGCTGAACAGTTGCTCAGTCTAAAAAAATCTATGCAATATATTCTTCACAAGTCACACTGTGCAGATTCAACTAGCAGTCATCAATTTGTTCATTTATTATTGGTACAGCATGTACCTATTAATGTGTTAAGATGAAAGTGATAATTTTAATTTAAGTTTCTGTGTTGGTCTGAAGTAGCCAATGATAAGATGAGATGCATGTTTAATACAAGCTCAGGTCTCTAGGATCTCTAGTTAAGACAACCAGCAGACAGAACAGGAGCAGTTTATACAGCTGGTTCATTACACAAGGATAGCTTTACCAAACTATGATCTGGAGCTTCTTAGATATTTTTGCCCTGACTTGCAGATGTCCTATCAGTCAAGTTTAGAGACTCCTTGAACTTGGCCTCCTTCTCTCTCTCTCTCTCTCTCTCTCATACACAGTATTTTAAAGCTGGTTGTAATATTACATGTTTTGTGTTGATGGTCATTCATATTTCTCTTGTAAAGGTCTGTATGATGTAAAAAGTATTTCCAAAAAAGATGATGATGTTAGTTCACGTTCTTGGCATTCGTGATAATCTATAGGTCACATGACCAACTGATAATGATTTTGCGATTGTAATGATTATTATTTTCATGTAGATTGATTGTCACTCTATCTCTCTGTCCTTTGTCCCTCTTCCTCTCTTTCTCTCTCTTTCTCTCTCAACCCCAACCAGTCAGTGTAGATGTTTGCCCACCTGGAGCCCAATTCTGCCTGAGGTTTCTTGCCATTAAAGGGGAGTGTTTCCTTGCTACTGTCACAAAGTTCTGCTTATGTGGGAATGTTGGGACTCTTTGAATGGCTTTAAAGAGTGTGGTCTAAACCTGCTATATGTGAAAAGTGCCTTGAGGAGACTTTTGTCATGATTTGGTGCTATATAAATAAAGATTGATTCATTCAAGATACTTTTCTGCATGAAATGGCCAAACCAGCTGACCACTTGTGATTTGGAACAATTGCCTCACTTCACGTCATGGAGGATATAAATACAACTCAAGTTAAGTATTTTTAAATGTCCTTCAGTATTTTTATCTTTCATTTTGGCAGCGTTTTTCAAATACGTCAAATCTATTCTGTTTGTAAATGCTCTCCTCAAAACCTTTTGGATTGTGTTTCACTTTTCTTTTCTTTTTTTTTTGTCGTTGCAATCTTCCCAGAGGCTGCGATCCAGTTTGCTGCGGTTTGACAGTTGAGCGGTTGGACTCTTATTGGCGGTGACGTGTGTCAATCTTCAGTCGAGGCCCCGCCCACCGTGGCCAGACCTAGCCGAGCCAGTCGAGCTGTCAGCCGCTCATCATACAGTCCTTTTCATGTTTGCCTTTTTTGTGTAGTTGTGTGTGTGTGTGTGTGTGAACAAGAAAAGAGTGTAATCCAGTATGGTTCACACACACATACACACACACACACACACACTTACGTACACACCAATGAAGCTCCCATCATCTTATAGCTGCTGTGCACGTGTGAGTTTTTTTATTTCTTTTCTGTATTTGTGCGTGCATGTGTGGACTAAACTCACTCACACACACACACACACACACACACACACACACACACACCAATCTGTCCACCAGCCCCTATGTTGTCTGCCAGGAGGGAAACATCAAAGAGACTCTAGCTGTGGGCATGAGGAGCCTGGAGACTAGTGAAGGCCTGTGGAGTGAGGGCCTGCAGAGGCAGTTCGAAAAACCAAGTGGTCATGGGGAGCCTGGAGAGCGAGGTGGGCCTGGAGAACAAGGTCAACCTGAGGAGCAAGCTGTGGTGTGTTGTAGAGTAAAGTATGGGGCCATAAAAGGAAGCCGAAGGTGGTCCTGGAGAGCGTTGTGAGGGTCCATAAAAAGAGGATGAAGGTGGTCCTGGAGATTGAAGTCACTTCTGGAAAGTGTGATGCAGGTGAAAAACAAGAATCTATAGGTAGAAGCTGGCCTGGAGAAGGAGGTGCAATAGTAGCATGAAGTTTCTCCATGAAAGAATGTTCAGTGAAGTTTCTGAGAGCTCTACAGATGATGGAGAGATGCTTTTGAATGCAGCAGTCGCCCTTGGTGACAAGTTTATATCTGTCGTGCTTTCTCGTCTTTCCTTGATGTTTTAACGATACTCAAACGGAGAGATTCTGCTTTCAGTAAGCAATACATTCCCTCCATTAGACGATGTCCACTTTTTATTGGCTGCAGGCTGAGGAGGGGGGAGGGCCTGCAGGAGGCGGGCAGCGGAGCAGGAGGAGGCGGTGGGAGGTGGGCAGGAGAACACAGGACTGCCGCTGTTGCCTCTGAGGCAGAGATCGGCTTCTTGCTCTCATCTGCCCGTCAGAGCCCTCCTCTGAGCTGCCAATCAAAATGATAGACAGCTGCTAGTGGATGGAGGAGAGCGGGTTTGAAAGGACCTGCTCGATTGCGCAGCGTTACCTGTTATTTCTCTCTGCTTGTGTCTGAAAGAGGCAACGCTGTCTGTACCTATAACTACTGATTTCAGATACATAACAGGTGGGCCACGGACATCTCTGATTGCATCATTATGGATTATGTTTTTCCTGCATTGCTAAGACATGAATGTAGATGAAATATCTTTTGTATGTAAATCACCTGTCACAGCCAATAAAGATTGACCCTCATGCTTGTATCAAAGCCAGAAAGCAATATCCTGAAGATCTACTGTCATATATTAAGTATTCATTCACTTTACACATAACCAAAAACATACTGTAGGAAATATGATTCAACTTTTCCAGCAACTCATATATTACTCAATACTTTCTCATTAAAAGGGACATATTGTAGAAAGAGAGCAGGTCTATGTGCTATATAAATACTGTGAAGGTATCAAAAGGCTCAGTCCATGGAAAATGCATGAGAAATAAATGCTCCTGAAATAAGCAAACTATGTTATTTAACTATATTATGTCCTCTTGTTTCATTTCAGGTGAATGTGAGAGTCTCTATTGCATTTACTGTCATTTATGGTCTCGTCAGTGTCCCTCCTCTCCTCTGCTCTCTGTGTGCTGCAGTCCACTACCTGTAGTTGGCCTGGGCATGTGTCACTCAGAAAACAGTCAACCAATCAGAAGAGAAGGTCACTGAGCAAACACAGAACAGCCTGTTTTAGACTCAGTGAGACAGAGGGGCCGCATCCACAGCTGTAAATAGGTGATTTTGACCATAAGAACATGCAAATGTTTGTAAGTAGACCCTAAAAGTGAGAATGTTTAACTGGGAAATGGGCATAATATGACCTCTTTAATATGACCTCTCCCCATTATCATGTATGACTGTATCACTATTATGATGAAGTAAAGGTACATTTCCAACAAAATAAGCTAAATTATTTTACGATACTATCTTATTTTCTTCAATGTATCCAAAAATACTTACATCAAATTTAAATCAATTTTTCAGAATTGAAAGATCCAGATTACCAGTCAGACAACTGAACCAAGAACATGTGTCAAACATCTTTATGTTTTTATGAATGTTTCCTCTACTGAATGAATGCTTGAGTCATGAGGTGAGATGAGGTGAGGATGAATCAGCCAGCCTGCTGCTGGTGTGAGTCTTATGTATGGACCTGAGGAGAGAGAGAGAGAGAGAGAGAGAGAGAGAGAGAGAGAGAGAGAGAGAGAGAGAGAGAGAGATTACAGTGATCAGAATACTGGAGGAGAAATGTAGGAGGAACTCAACAAAGCTAGTGCTGCTGCAGTTGGAGAATGGATGTTGGAGTGTCTATATTAGTTATTCTCTCTTTACACGCACCGGTTTCCATGTGGATTCCCTACAGCAGGGAGATAAAGAGAGAGAGAGAGAGACAGAGAGAGACAGAGAGATAAAGAGAGAGAGATATTTCAGAACAGTTCAGAGGCAGAATGTGTGATCATAACAAACAAAGGAAAAACAAAAGGCTGCAATAAGAAACACTGGCAATCAAAGGAGCCAGATTCAAAATCACAATATTCATTTCTCTTCTCTTCTATTCATTTCTCTTCTATTTATTATTTTTAAATAGGCTTTTTTCAACCATGGCGGATGTCAGTTTTTGTCCATTAATTGAAAATACACCAGAAATGTAAAATGCATCCCTTCCTGTGTGCCAGTGTAGGCCTACATGTTTTAAAAATCTGTTTTTGTGATCTGTACAAAACAGCTATTAACAGTTTTAGCTTGAAGTAATGATTTTTTCTTCTGCAGTATATCACTGAGCTGCTGTCACCATGACACTGTACTTTCTCAACACTCTCAAGACTTTCTGTTTGAAGATAATTTATACCAATAGCTACTCAATCTCTCCATCAGAATGAATGAGTCATGCAGATGTTCTGAGAATACCAAAATTCTGTGTGGGAATTTAAAGGCTTTAAAGGAGGATACATACGTTGTACATATTTCCAATGAATCAGACTCATGAGTAATCTAAATCAATACATTTCATGTAAATGTGGCATAATGAATGAAGTTTAAGTTTTGCATTTCTGTTCTTGCTGAATGCTGTAAAAATGTAAGTTACCACAACCCAAAAAAAATGGCAACTGCTCCAAATCACAAGAGGTCTGCTGGTTTGACCTTTTCATGCAGGAACGTATCTTGAATTTGCATCATTATCATCATTATTATTATTATTGCAATCGCGAAATCATCCATCGATCAGTCATGTGACCGACAAATTACCATAGATGCTACTTTCTCAAGACTTGCAGCCGCACATGTAGAGTTATAGATGTACACACAGCTGAGATAACAGGGTTAACCAAATCTACCGGTGTTAAAGGATAAGTTTGGTGTATTTATTTTATTGTCAACAAATTCCATGAAAAGATCAAAATTGATTAGACTAATATGTATAATCTGTGTTGCCAAAGCTTTATAAAGCTCATCCCTCTGTGCCATAAAGCTTCATTGTTGTCAAAAAACTATTAAAACACATCAGTGAGTTTTTTTTTCAATAAGTGGATGTGTGAAATCATTCCCATTTTCTCTTTTTAATTTTCAGATTCCTTTGTTTACCATCTGGCTAGCAATGGTGGGACTAATGATACTGCAATTAGTGAAAAATGAGTGTGTGTGTGTGTGTGTGTGTGTGTGTGTGTGTGTGTGTGTGTGTGTGTGTGTGTGTGTGTGTGTGTGTGTGTGTGTGTGTGTACAGGATCAGTATTCTAATGAGGACAGACAAAAGAAGTCTGTAGCTCAGAGCCAATTGCACAGAGAGGAGCAAAGCATCAGAGAAAGAAAGCCAGAGAGGGGAGAGAGATAGTTGGGGGGGTTAGGGAGGGTTCAGGCTGGTGGCAGTCAGTGCCTGAGGCAGGGTTTTGGGGTCAGGCCCCCCCAGACGGCCACACCGGCCCCCCGGGCCCGAGAGGGGGGACACAGGACCACGCTGGCCAGGGGAGGGGCACTCAATTAGGGCAGCGTTCAAAATTTGAGTCTCGTGCTTCAGAAGAGAAGGCCACCTGATACCTATACACCTCAAACATCCTCCTCCACCACCCCACCCCACCCCACCCCAACCCCCTCCTCTCTGCTGAACAAACCTGCAGATGAATGACACACCCGAGGGTTTGAACAGTTTTTAAGGCAGAAAGTGAAGCTCATAATTCAGGTTATGTAACATCATTTATGTTTAATTTATGTCATTTCTCCTAAAATGTCATTAATATGAAACAATACTCAATCTCTCTATCAAAATAACAGTTATTCAGTCGCACAGATGTTTCAGGAATATCAAAGTTCTGTGTGGGATTTTATTTTTTTTGCTTTGAAGAAGGATAAACTGCACTGAGTAATCTAAACTTTTCATGTAAATTTGGTAAAAATTGTTGCAGAACATACTACGGTAATGAAGTGGCCACTTTTTGTAACTTTGTACTGAAGTTCTTTGAGATATTTTCAATGTAACACAAAGTCAAGAGATTGTGATATGCAGCACAACAAGCTAGCAAAGCTCTGTAAACTGCCTTACACAGAACTACTCTCTAGAGAGTGAAAATGTGATCCATGTTTAGTCTTTGGAGCCATTTCTAAGCAAAGAAACATGACACCCAGTGAAACAGTGTGGCTCGTTTCGGTGTTTTTTTTAATACATTTAGGAAAGAAAGCAGAGGTCCACGGCACAGAGGAATAAGATATCAGACTGAAATATACACATAATACTTGAGTGCTGTAGTTGCCAAACATTAACCATAGTTTATAATAATAATCACAATCTCTACCTTACTTTAATCACACTGTTTATGCGATGCACAGATATCGTACAAAGCCAGAATTTAAAAAATGTGGCCAACAAAACCAATGAAACATTCTTATCTGATGAAGGATTTGGTCTGAAAGAAATGAAGGAATCTAAAAACAGCATCAATACCAACAACAAAAAGAATTTATGCACCTCACAGTTAAGAAGTTCAGGTAAATACTTTAAAGGTGACCACATGGTGGCGCTATTGGGTCTGTGCCACTACTCACTTGTTCCATGGTTCCTCCATGGCCAAACTTAGCACCAACCAACTAACCAACCAACCAACTAACCAACTAACTAACCAACCAACCACCCGACTGACTGACTGAGCGACCGACCGACTGACTGGCTGACTAACTAACTAACTACCTAACTAACCAACTACCTACCTAACTAACTAACTAACCAACCAATTAGCCAATTAACTGACTAACTAACTGACTAACTAAATGCATTGCCAGAGGTAACACACTTTCATAATTCCACTTTTATAAACCACAGTTGTGAGTTTTAGATGGCACTGATGTGAAAATGGAAATTTCTCTGTTGTATTCGGTTTGGCCAGTGCACTTGTCTCTGAGGTGCTGCTGCTGCTGTGTGTGTGTGTGTGTGTGTGTGTGTGTGTGTGTGTGTGTGTGTGTGTGTGTGTGTGTGTGTGTGTGTGTGTGTGTGTGTGTGTGTTTCTGGCTAGTTTCACACAGTTGCATAATTAGCAGTAGCATTAGCATGCCTAACATCTCAGCTGCTGCTCCACAATACTCTCAGGAAGAGGCCTGTTGAAAATCCTCCCAGTAACTGTCAATCTGTGGCTCTCTCTGTCTCTCTCTCACACACACACATTCACCGTTCATCTCTCTCTGCCTCTCGTTCTTCTCTCTCTCTCTCTCTCTCTCTCGCTCTGTGCAACATTTCAAGCCTCATTGAAAAATGTCTCTAATTACCAGGCAGCAAACATTTCAACTCTTTTGGTTCCTCGTGAACTTTATCAGCTTTCTCTTTACTCTAACAGCTATGTGGAATCGTTTTGGGAGGAGAGGGTGGGGGTGGGGGGGTCTCCGGGCATTCCTCGCTGATCTGCCACAGTCGAGCTGTTAGGAGTTTCACTGTTGCAGGAGATTTTGTGTAATTAATTGGTTCTTCTGGGGGTCAAGTGGTTTCATCTCATTTCAGTCGCCTTGTACATCAAGCAGCCATGTCTGCACCTGTTTCCTGCTCTCAGCAGCTGCCAACTGGGCCTCCCAAACGACTATTGATCCCATCAGATCACGCACACACACACTCTCATGCATACACACATTTGAAATGCTTTATTTGTATCTGCTAATTAAATTTGCCAGAGCTAGCCTTGAATATTACAGAAGTTCAGCAGGGTTTATTCTTAATTTAATATTCTGATCTCTGGTAGCTGCTGCCTCAGTAACCACAAGACTGTCATCACAGGTCAGACTGGACTTATAACAGGATATTAATGGACTTTATGAAGAAGTTGCATTAACAGAGACGAGAGGAAATATTTAAGAATACATGGAAATTTTAAGATTTGTGACTACATTAATAGCAAAATATGCATCTAAGAGTACAGTATATTTATTCTGTAATAAGCAGGTAACTTATCTATCTCAACTGAAAAGAAGTGGAAGCAAGCCTCTATATCTAATTTCCCCATTTTTTATGTTTAAAATTATATTCTTTGATCATATATTGTGATATATTTTCAGGCATTTTTCGCCCTTTTGTTTGGATAGAGACAGTAGAAATATGACAGAAGAAGAAAAGAAGGATGAAATGCAGCAGTGTCTTAAATTATTCGCTCACTAGGATTTTGAAATCATGCTTTTAAGAGTAGAGTCTCAGTTTGCTGCTTTTAGTTTGCTGTTTAACACTTCCTTCAACTAGTAAAGCCTTAAATCAGTTCTGGTGAAATAAATGTGTCCCTGCTTTTATTGTGAAAGGTCTCAGTATTTCTGATAAAATGAGAATCTGAGAGCAATGAGAATGACTGTGTTGTTGCAGTGATGGAATAATGCTTGATAATCATTACAGGGGATTTTAGTACATTTCATACCTGCTTCTTTTATACTGTAGGTTTTCATTTGTTTGACGATTTGACCGTTTGACTCCTAAATACCTGGATGTATTTGAGCCTTTGTTTGAGAGTTTACTGTAAATTGTGCTGGTATGGTTTCTAAAGCTCAAGTTGCTCAAGTACACTTCAAGATACAAAACATGAACACACTTACTCATACCTAACATCCATTATGCACACAAGTAGTGTGTACATAAGAGGGGATAAGCAGGGGAGGGAGGTGTTAGAGGACTCCTCATGTTGAAGAGGCCTTTGTTGAGCACTTGACAAAAGGTCTCACCCTGGAGGTTAAAGGTTAAGAGAGGGCACTTCCTACCCACCCTCAACTTCCCAGCATTCCATAGTTTGCAGACATTCCTGCAGAAACATTGATCCAAGACTTAAAGGTTTAATCCACAGTTTTCCTGGCTTCAAGCATGGAAATCGTTTTTTTTATTTTTTTGTGCTGCTGAATCAAAGCATATGTTCCAGGTTAATTTTGACCCATATCTAATGAGGAATTCAAAAATCAGCATTTAAAAATGTTGTTGCATTCTTGTTGCGTTCAGTAACATTAATTGAAATGATTATGTTCCCCTGTTCTAGGTAACATAGGTTAATATAATAATATACTGTAATTGTGAATGTTTTTTCCTTGAATACATAAAGTAAAACCTAAAGAATACAGTCTCTCAGCTTCCTGAAAGTTTTATTAAGGAGTCATCATCACACATGTATTAATAAATAGATTTTTGGTTCAGAAGTTTGTTGTAGAGGATAATTATTATGGGATACAGTAAAGAATATGAAAGGGTTAAACAGACGAGCAGAGGCAGATCAAACAAAACAGTAAGAGAAATAATCTAGAGGAGAGTTCCATGAAGTAGAAGAAATAGAAACCAAAATGTGCTGGTTATTCACTGCAAAACATGTTTGTCTTCTCAGGATCCTCAACACCAAATCTAATGATTTTCTTTCTTAAATCACAGGTGAAGTTTAATTTGCCTTTCTCTTACATTACATGAATCTGAAAATGTTCGTTAGTATAAACTGAGGTCATTTACTGACAATTTTGGAGATTACAAGTTTCCATTCAAACCAATAGCCAATGCACAGTGACTGAATATTCCTCTAATCAGTAAGTAATGGCAAACTCAGTGGCATTTCCATTTAAATAACATTTTTTTGCTGTATGTCTGTAATTGCTTCAACACAAGCCTCAAGTTAATTAAAGCTCTTACATTTACAGTCTGAAACACTCAGAGTCAGATTTCTGTACATCCATTTCATTTCAGCTGAAGTTAAAGTCTGACTCACTTAAAATGCACACTAGGACTGCCTGCTAGGTACATTCTGCAAGTGAACAAGAACTACAAAAGAGGTAATTCATTAATCAAAATTTAAGGGGATTTGGAGGGATTTGTCCTAAGATCAGCCAGCTCAGAAAAGAAGTCAAATATTGAGGATCAGTTTCAACCGAGAGAAATGATTCTGACATCTGCTACTCATGAAAATATAATGCTGATCTTAGAAAAATGTATTCAAAGCTGCAGTATAAACACCATGTGTAATTCAATTAATGGGAAATTAAAAAGAAATGAACTGACAATGAAAAAATGCTGAAAAACTTAAACTGGACCATTGCTGTAAAGACAAACTATACTGTGGTACCAAAAGGTTAACATCACAGACACAAGTTTCTGGCCGGGGGTTCACCTGTAGGGAGAGGGTGAGGAGTTTGGATATGCAGGAGCTGGTCTTATGTGTTCAAAGAAGCCAGACTACAGCTTTCATCTACTGTCAATTCTGTATTTTAAATTTCTGTTTCTCATCACAACCTTTTAGACATTAAAGGAAACTCACTGCAAATCCAGAAATGCTATAACAAATATTTCGAAAAACGCATTTAAGTTTATTTCTTGATTTTCAGCATGTCTCCTTTAATTTTTGTGCTTTCACTCATGTGTGCTTTGTCCTTAGGGGCCACCGTACTGCTCTAAATGCATAAAAAATAATAATTTGTGTAGTGTGTTGGTAGTCTGAGGTCTGAAAGAAGGTGGAACATTTTACTTGTTTGTCTTGTATGAAGAGCAGCTGGGCAGCAACTGGGAAAAAGTTCCAACCACAGAACTTCACCAGTGGAAACTTTAAGGAGAAACTACTTCATAGACAGGTAATCTCTAAACAGCACAGATGTTGAAGAAAAGTGCTGAAATACAGAAGAAGAAACTCGGGGTCAGCTCCGGTTAAAACAACAACTGTTGTGATGAATAAATGTTTCAATGTGTGGGCTTTGCACTTTTGGGGAGCAGCTCTGTACCTGAATGCCCTACGACGGGCCTGCAAGTTCAGGTGCAAAGCATGATGGGATGCCATGCAAGTCTCTCTGAGGAAAGAAACTCTTAAATTAGAGATTGTCGGGACGCAGACACACACATACACATACACACACACAAACACGCAAGCACGGAAAACAGCGCGACGCGTTTTAAAGCTCATCTGCAAACTGATTCTGTCAGGGAGACTTAGTGACGTGCGGCTGCCTCCTACAGCTTTCCTCCATAACGGCGCCGGTCGGGATCGGCGTTGTGCTGTCCACCAGGGAGAAGGAGAGGCGGCGGGCTCTAAATAGAGCCTCCCTCGGTTAAATATTAACACTCGCCTTCCTTTGACAGAGAGCAGCCCGCCATGTCGCCTTCCATCTCCACTACGGGGAGATGCAACACAACATAGCACTCACACTGACACACATGGGCAGTATGGACAAAACACACACACACACACACACACACACACACACACACAGAAATGAAGTTATGTATCTTATGCGCTTTGAAAGGTTGGAATTTTTCTTCTCTTCTTTCTACAATTACCAAACTGTCTTATTTTACACCTAAATTCACCCTTTTAGCGTTCAAGCCAAAAAGAAAGTTCAAAAGTTTTCTAGTTTTGAATATCTCAGGGGATATTTTCATGTTCAAACCCTCCCCAGCATTTTGATTTTCTACAAAGAAAGAGGAAAATATCCACTGAGGCAGCTGTCAAACCATCATGTGACAATAAACCTGTCCACCAAAAAGACAGACTAATAAAATGTGATGGCTTAGCAGCAGGATGAGGCTTGTATCACTGCAGGTTTTCACTAACCTGCATTATTTCTGTGTAACCTCTCTCAGGCACAAGGACACGAACATAGTCAGCATAACCAGCGGGAAGGGTGGCCTTGGATGGGTCAGAATGTGTGCGTGGAAGTGACAGATGATCATCCTCATTATCGGAGATCTGAAACAGAAAGAGGAAGGATTGACTTATTTGACTGGGCAAAGAAAAGCAGTGTGTGCAATATGTCACTTCACACTATAAAGACCTATTATTGAATGTACCATCCTTTTAAAATATGATAGAAAGGCATGGTGTGTTTATGTGTTGTGTGGCATGTAGAGAAATAGGGAACTGATAAAATGTTAAAAAAAACTATAACTTCAGCAGTAACTGAATCTTGTGATGACACCTGTATTTGTTCACAGCTTCTATCTGCAGACTGAAATATCTCAACAACTATTGGATGGATTGCCATGATTTTTTGTGCAGATGTTCACGGTCCAAAGATAATGAATCCCATTGACTTTAGTTATCTCCTAACTTTTGATTTTAGCACCATCACAAGGTTTACATTTGGAGTTTTAGAGCAAAATACCTCAACAACTATGAGATTGATTGACCTAGAAATTGGTTCATATTTTAATCGTTCACCTAGAACCATCATCAGATCAATTTTAAGTTGTTCAATACATTAGTTTATGACTAAATACCTGCAAAACTAATGATATTTCCATCAGCCTCTGCTACTGGATGTGTTCAGTAATAAACTAAAGCAACTTTCAGGACTTTTTCACACCTGCCTTGTTTAGTTTGGTTGAATCTAACCCTGGAGCATTTACCCCATTGGTGTGGTTGGTTTGGGCAGGTGTGAACACAGCAATCGCACTCTGGTGTGGACCAAAACAACCGGACAGAAAAACTTGTTGAAGAGGTGGTCTCAGTCAGGTTACAAATGAAATCTTCAGTTGTATTAGTTGGTATTTATATTCCACCGCAATACAATACAGCCATTAGCAAACTCTATCAATGTATCTCAACTGTTGAAAACTCAAACCCTGACATGACAAGAAAAAACTAAACATTGGATCACTGTTACATCTTGATTTTGGATAGCCGTCTGGCTAATATACTATCTAATCTAACCCTAACCCTATACTATCTAACCTAACCCTAACCCTAATCCTATACTATCTAACCTAACCCTGATCCTATACTATCTAACCTAACCCTAACCCTATACTATCTAACCTAACCCTAACCCTAATCCTATACTATCTAACCTAACCCTAACCCTATACTATCTAACCTAACCCTAACCCTAATCCTATACTATCTAACCTAACCCTAATCCTATACTATCTTACCTAACCCTAATCCTCTACCTACCTATCTATCTATCTATCTATCTATCTATCTATCTATCTATGCTACAGTTGTCTGTGGACAAGTCTCACAGTGCTATCTAGGAAGAGCATTTTAGATCGATGACCAAAGATTTCACCACACTTTTCTCAAGATTGTCAACTTTCATTTCAGACAGCACAACATCCCACAGTGTAAAGGGACCTTAAGATAATGAACATGGAGAATATTATATGCTTAACACAAGCTTGCGGCATTGTCATTGTGAGCATGTTACTGTTCTCTTAGCATTTAGCTCAAAGCACCACTGAGCCTCAGTACTGTTTCCCAGAGTTGCAGGCATGGCTGTAGACTCTTAACCTTGTTTAATGACCATCACTGCACATCACTGTTGAAGACCTGAGCTGATGAAAAAACACGACAGCTAATCCCACTATTCTTAGAACTACCAAACAAAATGGTTCAAGATGTCACATCACAATTATCTTGTTACTCATATTGTTACAAAAGGTCGAGAATTAACTTCAAGTAGAAGAACATTCATCAAAATTTAGAAAATTTAGAGAGCAAAGCATGACAACCATCATCAAACCCATTGTAATATATTTTAATCAGTATTCCTGAAATTGTAGTTTCCAAAAATATGGGTAACCCAAGTCCTGGTATGTTTTCAAGAGGCAGTATTGAAAACAACCTGTTACATTTTATATTTACACAACCTGTTAGTGTTAGCAGTTGGAGAGCTACAGAAAATAAGACTGAAGTTATTAAAGTAGACAGAACAGCATAAAGAGGATCCAGATGAGGCATAGAGGAGAATCATAAAAAAGCTGACTTCAAAAAGCATTGTTGGAAACTATCAGTTTACACACACACACACACACACACACACACACACACACACACACACAAACACACACCACTGTGCACTAAGGTATGGATTTGGCAGAGGTATTACGCTCGCATGTTTAATTCATAACTGTTTTCCTTCTTTCTGATCAGAAACATGAAAGAGAGAGTTCTGCCTGGAGAAAAAACAAAATGGCTGAACTCATCAATACCCTGACAACAATGCCTATTCAGCAGGTATACGCAGGGAAAGGAGACAGAAATGCCAAACTTCACAAAGACATTTTTATTGTAATGGTGGTCCATGCAATATATTTGTACTGTTTTTCATTATATTGTTTTATTCTTTTATGTGGGGTTTATGGTTATGTTATTTTTATGTTCTGCCTGAAGGAGAAAACGCACCACATTAAAACACCTTTTGCAGATGTGGTTTCTTTGAATAGATCCAAACAGAATAGAGTGGAGACCAAGTAGATGGCAGTGTTCCATGATTGATAAGACAGATTTTAATGCTTTTATTTTGAACAAAGTTTACTTTTGATCAGGATTTCTATATCTCATAAACAACTAAATGTGTCATTCATGTCTCTGTGTTTTAGCTACATTTAACATTTATTAATCCACTGGGTGCATTACAGCTTAATAGATTGTTTGAGATTGTTGAAATGTAAAGTGTAATACAAATTAAATGTATCATTATTATTATTATTATTATTATTATACATCTTTTCATCTTCTTTGCTTGTTTTACTCCATATTGAGTATTATACATTAAGTACTGATCTTGTCATAGTTTCCTATTCTTTAACCCTCCTGTTGTCCTCAAGTCAAGGAAGGAAGGGAGGAAGAAGGAAGGAAGGGATGAAGAAGGAAGGAAGGAAGGAAGGAAGGAAGGAAGGGAGGGAGGGAGGGAGGAAGAAGGAAGGAAGGGATGAAGAAGGAAGGAAGGGATGAAGAAGGAAGGGAGGAAGGAAGGAGGGAGGGAGGAAGGAAGGAAAGGTGGGAGGAAGAATGAAGGAAAGAAGGGGGAAGGAAGAAGGAAGGACAAGAGGAAGGAAGGGATGAATAAGGAATGAAAGGAGGGAGGAAGGAAATGAGGGAGGAAGAATGAAGGTAGGAGGGAGGGAGGAAGAATGAAGGTAGGAGGGAGGGAGGAAACAATGAAGGAGGGAGGGAGGAAACAATGAAGGAGGGAGGGAGGAAACAATGAAGGAGGGAGGGAGGGAGAAAGGAACGAAAGAGACGGAGGGAGGAAGGAAGGAAGGGAGGAACGAAGGAAGGACAGACGGAAAGGAAGGAAGGAAGGACAGATGGAAAGAAGGAACAGTCAAAACAGACGGGGTCAATTTGACCCGGGAGGTTAAACATGAATGATATGTATACACTACAATGTGGCAATGTGTTATAATACCTTATGTGTCAACTATGATTTTTTCTAATGTTACATTATTTTTGTTATAATTGGGTTATTTTTTATTGTATGTTTTAAAGTTTCCAATTTTTACTATTTGAGTTGCCACTCGGTATGAAATGTGCTATATAAATAAAGCTGCCCTGCCTTGCTTTGCCTTGCCTTGCCTTGCCTTGCATTGACACACTCAGCCTTCTCCACAATACTGTGTTGGATGGACTACATATAACTTTTCTACACATCCCTGTAATGTACTCATGCTTAGTCTTACTATAAACTACTTTTGAGTTTTGTTTTTGTTTTTACTTTACGATCCCTTTATATATATATATATATATATATATATATATATATATATATGTATATATATCTTCATTCATATATATACAGTACAAATACATTTATTGTAGTATTTAATACCTCTGCATACAGCCTACTTAAATAGGAAATAATAAAAAAATAGATATACTGTATATGTAAATTGCAACAAAAAAAGATGTGATATAACATGATGCATATCAAAGCTATGGAAATCAGTGATGCTACACATTTATTATCTCCTATAAATTGCTGAGTGGCCATAGAGTTAAAAAGTTTTCTACCATTTCCGACCTCTACTCGGCTCATTTCTCCTCCTCATTTACATATCTGTCCTGACACCAGCCACAATCACCAGACACAAGTTAAAAAAAAAACACACACTGCAGAAATGTACAATTTCCTGTTGGAATAAGGATCTCCAACCACAAAATATATCAGCCTGTTTTACCACAAAATGCAAAAAAGTATAAATAAAAGACTTATATGACTTTAAATTTTGTTTGTTGTAAGAGTGAGAGAAGTGTCTCTAAACCAGCGGGCAGGAAGTGGGTCACTCTTGTCTTCAACATCCATTTGTTAGTGTGCTAAAGCACTTGGCAGGTTTTGTGATGATGTGCTGTAGTAGTGCATCCTTTTCCCAATGACTGGTTTTATCTCTCTTCTCACTCTGCTTGCTCTCAACATTTCCTCCCACTCTCTCAGTCTGCTCTCATTTCTGTCTCTGGATTTTTACACGACTGTGTTATGGTTGCATTAAGTGTGTATAGTGTCTGCTTGTGATTAAAGCTTTCTCCACTTGTACAGTTAGAGGATTCAATAAGAGCGCCTGAATGCAAGTCTTTTGGGGCAAGTCCAAGTTCAGTAATGTCTCAAGTCTGTCAAGTTTCAAGTCAACTCTCATTAGCCTTTCTCAATCAAGACAAGTTCAAGTAAATTCTTTTGGTGCTTGAGAAAAAAAGTCAAAAGTTATGTTATAAATACCTCAAGATAAATTCAGGTCAAGTCTCAAGTCTGTCAAAATAATTCTCATGCCAAGTGTCATGCCTAGTCAAGTCCAAAGTAATTCAAGACAAGTCCAAGTAAAGTCTATCAGAGTAAGTCTCAAGTCAACAGTTAAGTCTTGAGTTTTTCAAGGCCAAGTCATGTTTAAGTAAATCAAGTCCATATTAAAGTCTTAATGGTTTTGAACAAGTCCCAAGTCTGTCAAAGGGTCAGTCTCAAGTCAAGTATTGTGTGTCAAAGGACCTGTGTAAGTCAAGCTCTAAGTCAGCCAAAGTAAGTCTTAAGTATTGAGTATTCCAAGCCCAAGTCATGTTTTAAGTAAGTCAAGTTCATGGTAAAGTTTTGATTCATTTGAAAAAGTCCCAAGTCTGTCAATGTCAACATGTCATGTCAAAACCATCTAAGTCAAGTTTTATTCAGTCCAAGTTCTCACGTCCAAAGTCGGTTACAGTATGTCTGGAGTCTCAAATAATTTAAGACAAGTCCAAATCAAGTTTTGAGTGTGCCAGGTCCATGGATTCATTTGAGTCAGAATCAAGTCTCATTGTCTGTACAATGTATAAGAGTAATTTCAGTTCAAGCTTCAACTCATTTGAGATAAATCCCAAATCAGGTCCCAAGTCAAAGTATGTGTGGAGGCTGTTAGAACAGGTCTCAAGTCAAGTCTTACGTCATTTGAGACAAATCCAAGTTAGTGTTCGAGTCATATGGGACAAGTCAACACAAAGTTTCCCTTGAGTAATTAACTCGCACTCAGAGCCACAGAAGCCATACAACTGTTTTCACAGGCTGTGTAGTACATGCTGTGACTACTAAATGAACTTTGAGATGTAAAATTGATGGTGTGCCCTTTATGTCTCACTCAACTCCTAAAGCCTACAGCTCCGCTACATAAATTTAAGTCAACATTATCGGAAAGAAGCAAAAAAAATGAGGGTTTTAAAATCTATAAGAGATTAGATATGTTCACAGTATTTACGCTAAGGCAACTCCTTGAGCACTGTTGCCCTCCATTCAACAAAAAGAAAAAAGTTCTCCCGCATTTCACCAGGCTGTATCTCTCCATCCTATCTGATTTCTCCAAAGTATCAGTTCCATTACAGGCGATTAGCCCGGTTGAGCCAAAGTGCTGAAAACTTCTTGGTTGATTCATTTCATCGCTACCCTGCATCTCCAGCCAGCGCTGGCCTCCATGTGTGTGTCTGGCTGTTATATTGAAGTCATTAAAAGTTAATCAGAGATGCACCATTGCAGCAGAGTGGGGAAGAATTGCCTCTGTCAGTGGCTCCGGGCACAGGAAATCATACCAGAAAGAGAGAGGGAGAGAGAGGGAGAAGGGGAGAGAGAGGCAGTGATAGAGACAGAAAAACACAAGGAAGCAGACAGGCTGAGAGACTGAGAGAGAAACAGACAGAGATAGAGAGAGAGAGAGACAGAAAGAAAGAGGGAGAGAGAGAAAGAGAGATTCTCCTACTAATATCACTTCCTTGTCTCAACCAATGCAATCCGAATACCAACATCTGTCCCACCAAACCAAGCCTCATTATGACACCCCTCAACTAACCCCACCCTACCACCGCTGCACACACACACACACACACACCATCCGCGGTCACGTCCCATCGAAAACGTAGGGTGATGGTGGGAAAGTCTGCCCCACTGTAGTTGTCACATCACATCTACAGCACGGCGGCCGAGGGCATATGCATGTGGTGTGTGTGTGTGCTTGTCTATGTGTGTGTGTGGGTGGTGGTGGTAGTGTGTGTGTGTGGGGGGGGGGGGGGTCTAGGTCTGGGGCTGTGCCTGAGGGCCTTGCCTGCGCTACAAAAGACTCCACTCAACTCCGGTTAGTCCCCCTCACTAGCATATCAGCACTGACGGACTGCACACACACACACACACACACACACACACACACACACACACATAAATACACACACATTCACATAGTGCACTTCAACTAAGTTGAAAGTCACTCTGATTAACACTTTCTCACCCTCCCCCCAACTGATAAACAGCTTCGTATTAGTGTGGACAGGAAGCCGCCGCCATGCTAACGTGTACGAACAACACGAGACAAAGTGAGCGTCATCTTTGCGTTGTGTTTGCATATGTCAGTGTTACGCACCGCTTTGTGCTCATGAACACATGGGAAACCGGTGATGAATGTGTGTAAATGTGTTTAGTAGTGTGTTTTGTGTGTGTGTGTGTGTGCGCGTGCTGCGTGCTATCACTCTCTTGCTAGGGGTGACAGGTTGGTTGGGGACTAATGCAGCGCGACGGAACTGAATGTGGCCTCGAGCAAAGCAGCTGCCTGCAGCCAGTCCTCATCTGAGCTGTCAGACACACGCACACACACACACACACACACTAGAACCCATTCCAATGGAGAGAGAGAGAGAGAGTTTAGGAGCCACACACACACACACACACTTATAAACACACTCATGTGCATTATAACCCCCGTCGCCCCTACTTTTCTGCTTGTGTGGCTTCCAGACAATAATGCCTCTGCCTGGATGAGGTGGTGGACATGACATGCTGGCTCTGGCTGCTTTGACTTTACACCCATCTGTTTGTTTCCTGGGGAGATGCAGAAACTTCATATAATGTTGATGAAGGGGTGAAATAAATGAAAAAATATTTTTCCCACAATATTGTATTTATATATTGTCGAAAGTACTCAAGATTACAGCCGGATTTTTTTTCTTCAAATTTCACCCTCTCCAGACAGCCTATAAGATAGTATTTCTTTGCATAGATAGAAAGTGTAATGTGAGGGGTCACATGATGTTTACCAAAGGAAAAAACATGTTTCCCAGGCACAAAATTATGTAATTCCTTTTACACATTTCCATAATCTTCTCTTTTCTTAAAATATAAAATAATTCTACTTCTTTATTCCTCTGTGACAATCTGTGTCATGAAAATCAGCATATATGATCAGCAAACAGCCAGAAATGCTGGGAACCAATGGAAAATGTAATCGTTTATTATTTACTTAAACTCAGTTTAAAAAGTAATTACATTTACTTTTAATTACTCAAATCAATCAATAATGAGTTGTATTCCACATACAGTACAGCATACAGCATCTACACACAGACCAAACAGGTTGTCAGTAACACTGTGAATGAGTTGGATTAATAAATATAAACATGCTTTTGTAATTGATGAATTGATGAAAAATGCTTATTGGCGATGAAAAAGCATCACATTGTTTGTTTCATCAAAGTTGTTAGTAAATTTAATATAATTACTCAATTTGACACTGTCACTCGTATTCTGAACTAACAGTCAACCGCTCAGTCACACAAACTAAAGGCAAAGTTAAAGTCTCCACTTTACCCATTTCAGAAATTACATTACTTTAACATCTCTCAACACTGTTTATGACCTCGTACTGTATAATTTATGATATATGAATAATACACACTAATTAGGAGTATGATAACTATAACTATGATGCAATACAATACAACACAGTATGACAGAGAACTGTATTGTTCAATATAACAATCTACATTACAGCATAATATGGAAAGATACGTAACAGTGTCAAACAACAGTAGTTCTCAACATTTTGTTTTTTAACGTCCAACCCCTTAAATGAAGTATTGTCTACTTTTCTCTTGTTACAGATTTTCCCTCTTTGGGGGTCATGAGCCTCGAGTACAATTTGATTATATACATTGCTATAGCATATGACAAAATTGTTTAACACAAAATGATACTATTCAATACAAATCATACAATAAGTGAATATATATTATGTTATAAGTGAATATTATATTATGATATACCAGCTATTATAACATATTACAACATGAACTGATGATATAATACAAAAGAGAATACACGCCAGTTTTCCTCTTCAAGAAAATCTCTGAAAAGCAACTCAACTCACGCTTTGACTGAGTGTTACAAATTCTGGCTTTCATCCATCACATTGCGAGGAATCTGATAAAAAAGGGACTTTTCTATTTTGAGTTTTCTAGTTTTAATCAATTACAAAATCTGTAATAGGTCTATAAATACAGTGTTTACAAAATGTAGTAATCTTTATCTACTAACAGCCATGCACTCTCACATGAGCTGGTTGAAAATGGGACAAATTCAGTATGATTTCTGCTGAGCGGTGGGCTCTGAGGAACAGAAGTATAATGAAGAACACACTGCTGGTCACAGTTGCCCTGCAACGTTGCCTCAAAATGTTGCCGGTGGCCACCAGCACCTACCCCTCACTTAGCTTAGATTCTCTGCTTCTGCTCGACCTATATTTAGCCCCAGTGGGACTTCAGTGATTATACTAATCTCTCAAGAAATCCACCATTCTCTCTGCAGGCTGGTAAAAGTTGGCAGCCATCTGTATTGTATAACAAAGCAGGGTTCCCTCAGATGTTAAACAAGGAAGTAAGGGGGGGGGGGGTTACCTCCAAGATTAAGATTTTCAGAGCGCCATAAACAAATTTCTCAGTTAACCAGGTTCAGAATAAAGGAAGAGGGGATATGTTTATCTGTCAGAAGCAGTTTGTTTCACCTTCATATCACCAAAAATTGCTCCCAGCTTCATTTTGAAGAGTCTGTGTCCATCATTTGAGCCGAGCTGGGTTTAGATGAAAATGAGGAGAAGGATTTATTCATGGTGTGATCAATACAAAACACAAAAAACTATCCACTTGACCTTCATTTTACCCAGACTGCCCTCACACAGCCAATCCTTACACTTCTTTTAAAAGATAATGTGACATTTTTAACACTTCGCCGTGTTATCTTTGTCCTTTATTGTCTGTTATCTGGGGGGCAAATCTTCCACTTTATTGGGGCTGACGTTGAACTACCCCCATGTTTACATCAGAGCCAGGGTGGTTGCCATGGAGACGGAGTGCCCCTCTTAACTGGTGCACTCAGGAATAATGCATTGTTGAACAGTGCCTGAGGCTACGCACACACACACCCATACACACACACTAATCCTTAACATCTGCTATAGCGTGTGTGTATATGTGTGTGTGTGTGAGTGAGATGCATGTGTAAGGGTGTATTTGTGCACGCGCATAAAATGCACATCAGTGCTTCACCCTGCAAAGTCATTGATAATCAGAGTTAAGGTGGACTCCATTAGGTTCATTGGTATTTGCCTACAGCAGTCTGTCCATATACTGTATATGTGTGTGTGTGTGTGTGTGTGTGTGTGAGTGACTGTATGTCTGTGTATATGATGGTCAAAGTCATGGTGGGGGTGAGTGAGGACTGACATATGTGAGCCTTTTTCACACTACTGGTGCTCCCTCTAGTGGCTGGTGACCCTCACTGCTCTCTCTCTCTCTCTCTTGCTCTCTCTCTCTCACACACACACACGCATGCACACACACTGTTGAGGGGGGGGGGGGGAGAGCTGAAAGAGGATAAAAATGAGAACAATGACAGATAATTTGGTACCATTTCTAAAATATTTTTATATTCAGAGAAGCGATCGCACTTTGAGAAGCAGGGGATTCACCAGGGGACGAGAAGACAGAGCTTCCTGTGGTAAAGGAGATCTAGCTGCTGACTAGCATTTTGGAGAAGATCTCAAAATGGGCTTATTCACAGTCCAGACAGATCCTGTTGGGAATCAGGTACTCATCCTGAGGCGTTGTACCTGCAATAATTACCCTGCTCTGGAAATAAGTTCATAAGGGACTTCCAGCTCTTAAAGCACCCATAGTATGGGCAGGCTCCAAGGACTGAACCAACGCCATTAGTAAGTTTCAGCTTGCTTCTGAGGTGCCAAAGTTTATATCCACTGAGGCTTATCAGCTGCAGAGTGGAACGAGCCAAATATGAGCAATAAAAAGCCAGTTAAAGAATATAGAGATGTTTTAAAAGTATAATTGGGGCAGAGCATCTCGATTTGTAAAGTCTGAGGCGCGTGTGGCAGAGGAAATTAAAAACCGGGGTCGACCTCAACCAATGGAATCAGACAAAAACAGCATTAGATTCCTGCACAACAAAAGCTGTTTAACAAGGGTAATTCTTGCTTGAAATTTGCAAAAATCTGATCTTTTATGCATGCATGCCACATTTAGGTGATGCATTCCTTGTTTGCAGCCTCCCAGAATCAACAAAACTATTTTCTTTTGTGTGTTGTTATTGCTTTGCCAACATTACGCTGCTCCTTTCATGGCAATGAACCTTGTTTAAATTTGAATGTGAATTTGAATTTTAGAGGATAAATGAGGGAGGGGATGAGAGGTGAGAGGAAAAGAAAGTGGGGAGAGAGGGAGAGAGAGAGAGGTTGTCAGTTGCCTGTCTGTGTTTAATGGAGGTCCCTGGTGTCGCCCTCGGGCTCCTTCACTTCACAATTAATGGAGGATCTCTCTGGGGAAAGCCATGCTTCTCAATAACACCTACACACACACACACACATGCACACACCTAACAGTAAACCTTCTGGTTTAGCTGAACTCTGCACCGGAGCGCTGCCTCGACGTGAGCCCCATCTCGGAGTTTGTGTGCTGTGGGTCCGGAGCCAGCTGCTGGTTTATCTATTCAAATCTGAACTGGGTCTGTTTGTGCCAGCATCACCAGCCGCAGCACTGAGCTCCACACAGGGGCTGCTGGAAGAGGGGGTGGTGGTGGTGGTGGTGGTGGTGGTGGAAGATGGTATGGAGATGAGAGGAGGTAAAGGAGGACTGGAAGGAAGGAGCGAAATGCTTTTTCCTTTAGAACTCAGGGTTGATTATATCTCTCCTCTGATCTGTCCGCTTTGGTTTTTCCTCACAGATCTGCAGCGGAGCAGCTCCCATTGTGGGTTCATATATGTGTGTTTGTGTGTGTGATTATATGATTGAACCACTCTAAACACCAGAGAAGACTTTCATATAATACTGTAATAACAACACAAGATTAGCAGACTAGATGTACCTATTATATTATCATATTACCTAAATATGTTTGAACTAAACCTCAAAAAATTAAGTAAAGGTTGGTTTCAACAAACTAGAAGCCAAATAAAAAACATATTACGCCCACAGATGTCATTCTTGTCATTCTTGTCACCTTGGTTCATTAGAGTGACTTTGACTTCTTGACTGGAAACCCCCTGAGGACTTCAAATCAACTCGCTATCTCATTGTTTTAGCTATAAACAACAAAATGGAAATCCTGAATCAAGCTCATCTCCAAAACCTCATGATATATACTATTAATATATCCTGTTTAATGACAGAACAACAGGTTTTATGCTGTCTTCTTAAATAAACCATCAATCGTGGTCTGTAACAAGGTTAAAACTACTGTAGGTTTAATGTTAAAGTAAGTAACGTACAGTAATCATGAGGTTTGAATGAGAATTATATATCATGAGACTGCGATTATATTTGAAGGACAGATTAAGATTAAGACTAAGATAATTTGCACTTCAAAATAATGGGATTAAAGTTAGATTAGGTTTATAATCCATACAACTGAGATTAGGATTAAGGTTCAAATTAGATGTGTAATCCATGTGTTTGTGTCTATGCAGGTTTTGTTATGATATAAGAAGATAATATTAGGCTTAAGTTTAAAATTGGAATTATTGTCTGTGATGTTAGATATTAGAGTTAAATGAAGAATTAGAGTTAGAAAAAGGGAGGCTGATATGAGGGTTAACAGATTAAAGCCACTTTTACTTTTAAAATCCATTCAATGAAGCCCAGGATTTGGTTTCATCTGCAGTGTCGTGGTTAGTCTTTATTCAGAACGGTGTTTATGATCAGGCTTTTATTAATTAGCTATCTTTATGATGACTTTCCCCCTTTTATGCCATTTCCTGCCACATCTCCCTCCCCTGGACGTCGAGTGCACGGCGGTCTCCTATTGGTGGGCTGCCGTTGTTCACCTGGACACTGCCGCTTTACCATTTACATATTCATCAGATGGCTCATGAATATTGATGCTCTGGCTGTGGGCGCAGTGGGTGCCCAGTGGCTGCAGGGCATTGTGGGAAATTAGCCGCATCACTAATTGTGATCCGCCGCCCCTCGAGTGTGTCAATCAAAATCAGGAAGGATGATACTTTTGGGGGCACCTGTAGCTCCGAATATGTATGCATGAAGGGATTGAGGGAGAGAGGAATGGAGAGACAGGGAGAGAGAGTGTGAGTGTGTGTGTGTGTGTGTGTGTGTGTGTGTGTGTGTGTGTGTGTGTGTGTGTGTGCGTACATCCAGGGCCACAAGACCACTCCGTTGCCATGGTAACCTCTACCATCAGAGCTATCGAGGCTAAGGCCCAGGATCTCAGAGAGAGTGATGGAGTGAGGCTGAGAAATAAAATGAGCTGTGGAGACAAGATGATTATCTATCCATCCGTCTATCCATCTATCTATCTATCCATCTACTTAGTGTTATGTTGCTGGTGAGAAAGGTGAAGAACATGTATGCTCTCTCTTTTATACAGATCAGTGAAGCTGTGAAGTTGAAAAAAACCTACTCTTATTGTATATACTGTGCAGAAAGCATTCCACTGTGGTGATATAAGAAGAACCTTTACAGTAAATACTCAGTTTGGGTTAAAGAGATACATGGAGGTCTAAATGCTCTTTTAGAATGTTATCTTGGGGCAAAAATACTGACAGGTGGTTTTTGAGGGCATAGGGCAATGTAGATATCTATAGATTTAAAGGTTAGGTATGGAGATATACTATAGCTTTCTTATTGTCAACACATTCCTTGAACAGACCAAATCCAATAATGAATTAATGCTACTAACAGGTATCGTCTGATATATTGTAATTTTCTGTGCCATAGAGCTCTACTTAACTCCTGCTTGAATAACAATTACTGAAAACTACAGTACCTAGTTTTACCACCAGAAATAGGCACAGTGAATGTTCATCTTTGGGGCTTGTAGAAGATGAAAAGTGCCACTCTTGTGCTAGTCTGTGACCTACTGCAGCTAGCAAGCTATGCAATAGCATGCTAGCCAGCAGGGAACATGTTAGCACTTGTCAGTCACAATATCTGTCCAGGCTACTTTCTGTTGTCTTGTGCTGAGCCGTTTTCTCCCCTCTGGAATTCTCAGCATCATTTAATATTCAATAAAGAGTAATTGAAGGGTGAGCAAGACTGTTAGCGTGGTTGCTAACAATCTTAAAGACATGTTTGCACCTCTGTCTACTCTTTTTGCAATCTATTCTTCTGTTGTGTTGCAGTGTATTCACTGACAGAGGAGCTTCAGTAAATATAAATGGTTTAACACAATAATAAGCTACAGTAGTTTACCTTGTGTCTGACTTACTGCCTCCCCTTTTGCTCAAAGGTTAGCGCTGTCAAGGCTGCAATTGGTCATCATCACACATTTCTATGTTGAAGTTCACCAATGTTGAAAACTTTGAATGGATTTACGATGAAATCCACTGACTGCAAGTATTCCTTTGCTGCAAAAATTATGATATTTCAAATGCACTGTGGCCTTTGGGGCATTATTTTGCCTTTTTAAGAACTTAAATGATCTATTCATGACCTCTATTTTTAAAGAGCTACATTTTCAGTAGGAACCAGAGGCACAGACAGGAAAGAGGGCTGAGAATGGTTAGTTTTGGTCTTTTTGTGTGTTGACAATATCAAAAACACTAGCCTTACCCTTTATTGTAATCTTTTAGACTCTGTATCATCTATTAAAACTCTATACTGGTTAAAATACGCTTTGAAATTCAGCACCAACAATGTATGAATAGAAGCAGCTGTTTTGCCTTCATTATTTGTGAGATATTGACTGATACTCCTGCTGTGAGGATGCACAAGAGTTCCTATGTAAGACAAGATACCTACTCTTATAATAAGATAGTAGGGGTTAAGTACAGACATGCTGCAATCTACCATACAGTATTTAAATACACATGTGATATCCACTATGCATTCAAAAGCTATGACCAGGAAGATATTTACATCATATATTTATACCTTATGTTCATCCTCGTTCCCTATCCGCCGTGCTTGCCTCAGTGTTTTCCTTACATGTGATGACTTTTACACTTAAATTATGTATCTGCCACAACAATTTATGATTGCACCATCCACAATTCAAATAAAAAGATATACATGTGCCAAAGCGCTAAGAAAACTACCTGACATGTGTTAAAGATGTGCTAAAATTACACGCCATCTTGCATTTTTACCACTTGATGTGACGCTTTCTGACATTCCAGTGTGTGTGTGTGTGTGTGCGTTCAGGGACAAAGCATTCAGTGTTATTTCACCTTTTTTTTTCTTTATCTTTTTTTTTTTTTTCGTGAGTGGAAGTTTCCAGAACTGTGTCTTGATGAATTGCATGGCCCGGTTTGGAAGTGTAAGATACAACAGTGTATTGCAGGTGAGTGAAGTCATTAATATTTCCTCTGTATCAATATCACTGGTGGAATGGTGTGTGCAAAAAAAAAAAAAAAGAAAAAGTGTGTGTATATGTGTGTGTATGTGTGTGTGTGTGTGTGTGTGTATGTGTGTGTGTGCGCTGCAGATTGACAGGTGGATGATCTCAGTGAGTAGCGCACCCTGGGATCGACTGCATAATCAGGGAGACAAAGGAGCAGAGGAAGAGACGAAGAGCGAGTGAGTGAGTGTGTGTGTGTGTGTGAGGGATAGAGAGAGAGAGAGAGAGAGAGAGAGAGAGAGAGAGGGAGAGAGGGGGAGAGAGAGAGAGAGAGGGATGAGAGAAGCAGAGAAGTGCGGAATAGTAAAATTCCCAGAGGGGTGAAGGGGTTGTGTGCTCTCGTCTCTGTTTATTTCCCTGCATTTGTTTGAAATGGTTTGTGTGAGTGTGTGTGTGTATATACGTTTCTCTAGGCCTCGTGCTTGTGTGTATGTGTGTGTGTACTGGTATATGTAAACCTGTGTGTGTGTGTGCGTGTGTGTTTGTGTGCGTGTGTGTATGTATGTGTGTGTGTGTTTGGCAGGTGTTTGATGGTTTGCAGCCGTAAATGGGTTCATTGTGAGAACAGCAAAGGTTCCACATCAGGAGACTTCCCTGATAATTATACAGGAGCAGTCAAGTAACCATTCACACACAGAGACACATACACACACACACACACACACACTTTCTTCTCCCTCCCCTCCTCCTTATATGCTTATATCTGTGTTGTTGTGGTGTGTTTCCTGTGTATTGCGGTGTGTGTGAGTGTGTAATGTGGGTGTTTGTCTTGCCATAAAGCAGCAGGTCTGTGATCTCAGGTGCATGCGTATACGCTGCGGTTGACATCCACGCTGGTTGTTACACAGTAAACAGGATTTCACTGGCAGCAGATGACTTAAGAAAACAGCGTATGAGCTTATAGTTGACCAAAGGCTCAAAGCCGGAGGAGTCTGTTATAATTGACCAACTCTCGCTTTCAACTTTTTCCACCTCTCTCTCTCTCTCTTCTTTCTCTCTCTCTCTCTCTCTTCCAGTCCTCTCTGCTCGGTTTGGGTATTGTTTCATCTACTTTTTGTTGGTTTCAGATGCACCTCTGTTGCGTTTTTCAGGATAAACAAAAGCATTAGAGGGCTAAAAACACAACACTGTGAGACAGTTGAGTTTGACAGTGGGGGGGAAATCAATATGGCTAATATGGCAGCCTGTAAGAGACAAAGGCAAAATAATTGATCCTTTGTCATGTTGCACAAATAGAGAGTTTTTCCTCACATTGCAGATCTTTTACTTTAAGATTTTAAATGTGTTGTTACTGTCAAGCTTTCTACCCAATACACAGTGACATGAATCTAATCCTAACATGTTCTCCATTCGGGATACAATCCATTTAACTGAACTAATCTCGCTCTTATTTTGTTGCGAACTCACTGCGACCCCTTCAAGGACTCCTGGTAGACCCCAGTTAACAAAGCACTGAAGAACATAGTTGATACTCAACCCAACATTTAGCTTCTATCTATTTATCGATCCCTCACCTGCTGTACGTATTTCTATAATGATTGTTTCATCCTTCTCAAAGTCAGCTTGTCAGTGTTGTGGATTCCAATTGTGGAATAATGATCAAATATCAAGAGTAACTTCTCAAACCTCTCCTGCAGAGTAATTTGCTTTACTTTTTTCCAGCTGTGTGTGCTCGGTATGTTTCAAACATGACTCATACATGTGTTAGTACGTGCACATTAAAGTGCTTTTCTCCAGCTCGTTCTCCAGCTCGTTCCCCAGCGAGCCAGAGTAACCCCGTCTCTTTTCGTTAGTCGTAACTTCTCTTGTAAGTTTACTAACTGGCTTCTTCTCCCCCTGATCAAAACACCAGAAACCTACTTTTCCTGTCTAGATCAGCAGTATGATGAAAGAAGTTGTGCTTTTGGCCATATTTTGTCAAATGTGTGAATGTTTAGAGCAGGAATTAGGTTCAATCATGGGCCAGACATATTTTTTTTTGCAGTGTTTATTGTAGTGGTACAGGCACAGTGAACACACACAACGCAATATGATTTTCATATGAGAGGAGAGATATCATAATTCCCATTAGTAAGTGAGGACAAACAGAGTTACAGCAGTTTATGTCATTGCTGAAAAATGGTTTATGATCATTGACAGAAATGAGACTGGAACTGTAATAGATACTTTATCCACTGCTTCATTTATGGTGTAAAGTCATAGAGGCCAAATAATGTGTTGAATGTTACTAATCTCTTACATTTATAAGTTCATATTCATTTGGATTTGCATTTTTATCTATTGTAGATTTGTGAAGAGTCATGTAAAAGATTTGATGTAATCTATTAAAAGGGAAAACCTTTGTTAGGGGGTTAAACCTCTTTGTTGGAGGGGCAGTTTTGGTCTATGGGTCACTATTTAGTATCAACAGGTTTTAGAGAATACTGTACAATAGATTGTGCTGTCAGGGTTCTTTAAAGAGTTTCTGCTGATGTCTTCATACTGTTTTTGTGGTAGAATTACTGACTCATCTGAAGTATTACTTGAAGGGGCCCTCGGTGTACAGACAACAAACACACAAACACACACACACACACACACACACACACACACACACACACACACACACACATACATAGACAAATCTTTCATGTCCAGTTGCTGAGTCCAAGAAATCTTAGATACTTTCGGTTTCCCAAGGACTCGCAGCAGTGTAAAATGCTACCTGGAAGTATTCTCCTTAGTTCATTTAGAAAGTGTAAAATGTTAAAGAAACAAATAAGACTCAGTGTGATCAGATAAAGATGTCCAAACCATCACTATAACCAAAACTAGTTGGGAACACCACTCCTCTTTACCATGTTATCTTTCTTACTTCATAGACTTGACATATTACATGTAATGCTCCTCTCTGGTGCCAGATAAATGAATATATACAGATAATATAAGAAGGTTTCTTCATGAAAACTAGTCATTTAAGTTTAGCACAACCACTGAACTCCACAAAAGACAAAACTAGAAACTTTTACCTGCAATATTCAAGTCTACAAGGAGTATCTGATCCTCAGAAATGCTCACTTTAAGTCACATTGTTGCTCCTTCATAAAAGAACTGCCACCTCTTCGATTCATTTAATGTTATGCTGAATTGTGCCCACTGCATTATCTGAAGGCCACGCTAGACTAAAGGTTGTGTACATTGGGCAGGCGGCCAAAGTTGTGGTCTGGCAGTCTTGCTAGAGCTCTCACAGGATTCATTTGTAATTTCAAACCTGAATTGTTGAATAGAGTTTTATCAGACAGCGGCTTGTGCTTCCCATCATAGATTGTGACTGCATGGTGGAAAGGATTGGATGATTTTGTGTGTAAAACATGCAAAGATACAAGGAAAGACAACACAAAGGTCAAAGTTGAAGTTTTCTTAATCAGAGTTTATTTTGCATTTATTCCAGATAATATATTGTATTGAAGAACACTGGTGAATTAATTCATGTGGAACATCAATCTTCATTAATAACATAAAGGGGTCAAAAGGTCAGGGTTTGTAGCCTGGGGGTCTAATTGGCTCCTGTTAATGTTGTCTTCCAGTTGAGTGTGAAGTCTTCTGCTCTTGTTTTCAAGGCTAATAACCGTCCGCACGCATAGTCACACTCACACCGTAATGATGGAAGCCGTAAAAATTACGCAACACTTCAAAAGAAATGAAACTGAAGTGCATCCAGTCTACTGTCCATACTTTGTCATTTTCCTCCACTCTGAATCTGCCCTTCTGAATGCCAAAAGCTCTAAAACAAGCGACTGGCTCGGATCGTTTGATTCTTAAAGATTTTCTTTTAGCAGTAGTCTCGGCCTCTACTTCATCTAGTTAATCCAATGTACATTACGCCCATCATCACTCACACTGCCTCACACACACTCGCACACATACAACATACATTCAAACAGCTCTGCTTTAAAAAAGATTACAGAGATTACACAGGAATTACACGATCAAAGTCATTGAACCTGCGTCGCCCCCCTTGCATGTGTATGCTTACAAGCTTTGAAAGTGAGACAGGGTGTGAGTCAGTGTGTGTGTGTGTGTGTGCCCTCTCTTTTCTCAGAGACCTGCAGGTTAATCTCCCCTTGAGGTGCACTGCCAAAGCGGCGCACTCTGCTGGCTGGGACAAGAACAGCAAAAAAGAAGGGGGAACACCTTTTCATGCATAAGAATAATAAGATAAACACTTTATATATGGACATGTTTGGACTTTTCTCAGAGGATTATTACACACTGTTATAATGCATTTAATAGCTGCTTACTGGAAGGTTAAACAGGCTGTAATAAAGCTTGTTTTCAGCATTTCTTTCCTAGATGCCCAGTTTGGATCTTGTGGTAAAGATGTACCAATGGCAAGCAAGGCCGACACATATTCAGCAGATAAGAACCCAATAACCTGAAGTAGAGTTAGATGGATATCACTAAAGATTGGATAAGGCCTGGAGCTGAAGCTGAGGTAAAAGAGGCAGGAATGAACCTGTAGAGCTGAGATGAGACAAGGTTGTTGACTAAGTTAATAAATGCCAGGGTTTGCAGTGTTATATATAAAACTGAACATCATTTCAGTAATTTGCTTTGACCCTGTAGTCAGATCAGAGCTATCTGGTTAAAGATGGCCTTTGAGCTGTGGTTCAAGAGGTCACGATAAACTTCAGGCATCACTAGATGATTAAGAGGATTGGTTAGATTTGTCTACAGTGTGTGTGCACAAAGCTAAACTAAAAAATATACACACTAAGAAAGAAAGAGAAGCAATGTGTAGTAATCCAAAGCGTAGTCCACACATGGCAGACCTCCTTCATAAAATACACCAGACTATTCCACATCATCATCCAGCAGTGCTCATGATGTAAAAAGATTCAGTGTGAGAAGATAAAGCAATCCAGAACTATACAGACTAACTATACTGTACTGCTGTGATGAGTACCAGGAGTGTTATGTACAAGATGCCCCCCCCCCACCCTTGTGCTGGGTGTGTGTTACAGAGTGCTATGGCTGATGGCATAAAGGAATTCCTCACTGTTACTGTAGATAGCAAAGCAGATAAAACAATTCTATTAATTGACGATCTTACGTCTTCATGTGTCCAAAAATCATTCAAATACAACAAAACACTTTAGATTAACATGAAGCAGGGCACTATAGCATGTAATTCATTTTAATAAGGGATTTGCTAGGCTAAAGGTTATCAACCACTGCCTAGACTATCATTTCTTAGCCAAGTTCTTGATAGAAATCCAGCAGCTTGCAGTGATAGATGATAGACAGTACCATACAAATGTCTACTATAGTACCAATGAGGGAACAGCTGCAGAAAAGGTAGCATGTAACACTGCCACACATTTTCAATGACTACATCTACATGCTTGTGGGCAGTACAAAGATCCCCCCCGCTTACTATCTCAGCCAGCCAACCGTGGGAGTTCTTACGTCAGAGAATCTCCCCTGAAAGTAATAGAAACAGTGTTTGGTCCATTTTACACTGACACATCTAGCCAGCTGGAGTAGCTCTATCAGTTTGCTTTTATTTGTATAAGAACTATTCTATTGTATATACTGTATGTGCTAGTTTAACAATGATCTCATCAACTGTCATGACATTAAAACTGGCTACAGTGAGAATAAAGCCAATAGGTCAATGGCCCAACTTGACACTAAGCATTAAGCTCACCATGCAGAAGAAAGCCTCTATTAGAGCCCATTACTCAAGATCAATTTAAGATCCTACAATCACAGGAGAGATGCATCTTCTGCTTTAAATAAACTGAACCTAGTAACAGAGAATTTTCATATAAGTCACAAAAGTCAGATTTTACTGCCTGTTGCATCTAGCTGCAGGATGTTACAGTAAAAAAAAATACACCCAAAGATGAAGAAGAGGAGGAGAAGGAAGAGGAAGGAGAAATGATGAAAATCTGAAAGTACTTTTTTTTTTTTTTTTTTGCTCTTTCCTCCCTATCTGTACATCACCAAAAAAAAAACTGGATGGGAAATAGTCAAAAGACTTTTAGCTTCCGTGTGATCTGCAGGAGCACTTCAGAAACTCTTGAGAAGAGAAGTTAATGAACATCGATCTCGCACACACACGCACACACATGCACGCACACACACGCACACACACCATAAGCTCACTGATCCAACAGCTGCTGAAGTTAAGTTTTAGAGATCAATTTTTACAGCTTCGGTTATGGGTGACGGGTGATGGCTGTAATCGTCTATTAAAAATATTGTTAATCATTCACAGCAGAAGACATTTCATTGATTGCTTGAATGGAGAAGAAGAAAAAAACTCAACTGACAATCACTACAAGGCGTTTATATATTTTTTTTAGTCTATACCCGCCAATTTTTTATGAGGAAAAAAACATTTTAAGGAGTTTTCTTTCTTTAAAAAAAAAAATGTTGTTGTTGTTGTGTCTCAGTCAGAAATTAAAAAAAAGAAAAGAGGTCACATTTTAAATTCCCACAATAACAGACACGAAGCTGTGATCTCCAAACGCAGGGCTTATAATTATTATTATTATTATTATTGTTGCCATATACAGGCCGAAGGATTAACCATGTCCAGCCAATATGTTGGTGAGTGGCCGTCCGTTGGCAGCAGATTGGCCTTTTCTTTAGTCTTTTCGCAGCAGCTGACACGTGTCTGCCCTGAATGAACTTCTGAATTGACTTCGGGAGTAATTACAGCAACAAAGAACAACAATTAAACACGCTAATTGGCAACACAAACCGGCAATGATACCCGTTGGCTGCCTTTCATTCATGACAGGTAGCCTGAGCACCCATATTATTGCTGCATTTAGGGACCTTTTTTTTTTCTTTTTATTGTGGAAGAAAAAAAAGTGTTTCCTGGAGAGATGGAGGGTCCTTGAAGTAGCCGAAATGTCCTGCGGCTCTGTGTATGTGTGTGTGTGTGTGTGTGTGTGAGGGTGAAGTGAGGGGGGGTGGGGTGTGTGTGTGGGGGGGGGGGGGGGGGTGTCACCCTGGGGCGATAATAATTAATAAGATGTATGCACTTGACAGGACGTAAATGTATATTTGTTTTAAGCCCTAGATTTGATGGTAAAGCTCAAGAAAAAGGGGGAAAAAAGAGGAGAAGTAGAAGGAGAGAAATGCAAATAATCCAGATTCTATGCTTGTTTTTCTTCTTCTATCTTTCTGTCAATCTGTTTCTCCCTGACTGTCCATCTAACAGCGACCACCTGTTTCCTGTCCACTCCTCTCCACTCCTCTCCTCTCCTCACCTCACGCACTGCATGGGGAGAAATTAATTTGCTGCAAATCTTGAAGGCTTAAACAAGGCAGTGACGCCCCCCCCTCCCCCCCCCGCCCCCCAACTCCCCCTTCCTCCTTCCCCCCCTCCCCCCCTCCTCAAACCGACAAGTAAATCCCCACAATTAGCAGATCCATATTAGCATATTAACCTGTGCTTCCTTCCGAGGCGCATCCTTATATGTAGGTCACACACCATTTTTCTTAATTACTTTTTGCTGTTGATGGAGGACAAACATCCTTCTGGGCCGTTTGTTATGTTGCCTTCATTATGCCAGTCGTTATTTGGGCTGGAAAGGTGCGGGCCTACACAGACACACACACACACACACACACACACACACACACACACACATGCACACACACCGAGTTAACGGACGCTCTTGGCCATATGAGGTCGGTGTCTGATTAAAACCAAAACAGACTCATAAACAAGGCCAACACATGTGCACATAGACAGGAAGCAGACAGCACTGTGATTTCTTTAGTTGTGCTTTTTTTTTTCTTCTTCTCCCAACTGATGTATTAGACACATTAATGAAGAATGACTATGTAAACAGTATGCTCATCTTTCTTCTACATGTACATAAACCCTGGTAATATGAAACAGAATAAACAATAGCCTGTATAGCCTATAGGCCTATTATAACACAGTATTGATCCCTGTATACTCACTAAACGCACCATCACTTTGCTGTAAGTGTTACAGTTTGACACAATATACTTAAAGCACACACTTAAAGCTTGCTGCATGCACTGCTATAGCAATAGGCTAAATGACTGCAGGCTATGTAGTGATCTATTATAAATAAATTGTGGCCCACTATTAAACCATTTACACCAATCAGGGCTGCTAGTCAGTTTAAGGAGGGAGAGAGGGGTGACACCTCGCTGGGTAACATGGGGGGGAATGTGTGGGGTTTTATCATTATGTTGTTAGGAACGTGTTTTGATTGAAATTGGTGGATTTTGAGATTATTTCTTTAAATTTAAACCCTGAACTCCCTTTATTTAAATACAAATGTATGTATGTGTGATGAAAATGGCAGAAAACTGATGGTATATCAGTTTAAATCTGATACCATTCGTTCATTAAATAAGTAAAAGATGACTAAAACTCTAAGTGTAGGAGGAACTGTGGTTATTAAAGCCTCCTAACATGATTGTTTCGTCATGTCTTCCGAACACATTTCCACAAATATCGCGCGAACATTGTCTTCCATTGAAATAATAAAAGATCACATTATCAGTCTACAGTCTGAGCTCAAATCCTAATCGTCTTGCTCTCCATGCTGTCTTATTTTCTGACACTTGCTCTAGAAATATGACAACAGGGCCTCCCTGCTCTCTGCAGGATTCAGCGCTCCATCCAGGAACCTTGGGGCTGATCTAAATTCTCGCCTCTGGGCTGTACTGTGCGGGGTTTCGGGCCTTTCCCTGCCTCGTCAGGCGGCAGATGGACTGGCTCCTGTCCGGAGATCAGTGCGCATCTGGTGCGGCGCTCCCAGCCCCCGGTAAAGCGGGGCCACTCGTCGGCTTTAAGCCCTATTAGGACCGTCTACCGTGCAACTGGTGCCTCGGGTTGGCGGCGACGGTGGCTGCACACCCTGCATACATATATATCTGAGTCAGGCAGCAGAATCTACCATAAATACACTAAATATGATTCATGCATCCAATGATCTGTTAAGACACTGATCAATGGAGTGTGTGTTTTTTGGGGGTGGGAGGGGGGTTCCACCAATTTGAATTTCATTGCCTCTACTTTTTGGAGCTCATTTAAATGCTTTTAAAGTTGTTTTAAAATCCAATTAGACCACCAGGTTTGACTCATTTTTAAACCTTCTACATTCTTAGGTTCATTTATGTCATTATGAGTTGAGCAGGAACAGCTATTCCACTAAAGGCCTGTACTGTAGGCTATGTCAGCATGATTTCCCGCCCTAGTGTTTGATCAAGCTTGCCCCCCTCCCATCCTCAAAAAAGAAAAAGGTGGAATCACAACTACACCTTTGGACCCCCCCTCCTGGTTTGAGCTTGTGACTTCCAAACATAATTCTACACAGTTCCTCTTGATATATTCTGTCCAACAAAAGACCCCCCCCCCCTCCCCTCCCGTCCCCAAAAAATAAAAAGCACAACCTCATTAACATCTGATCGCATTTACAATCTCTTAAAGTGTCATTAATTGACACCAAAGCTCTCTCCATCTATCTATGCCCGGTGGCCTTTTTCTTATTCATCCTTCCTTCCTCCCCCCCATCCTCCTCCTTTCCTCCCCTCACCCTCTTCTTTTTTTTTTTTTTAAATACCTGGCGTGCGACAACCGGCCTTCACCGGTCTCGTCGCGCAGAGGTTTCACGTCGAGCCTCGAGGCAAAAACAATCGGTAACGGTTAATTAAAATATAAAAGGCCTTGAGAACTTTCTAAAGGAGGCTATTTAAGGCGACCCCTGCCCCGCCTGGGCCGTTTGTGTTTGCTATGAGGAGATGTTTTTTTTCTTTTTTTCTTCAGATATGACTTCCAGAATATAATCTAAATAGTTTTGATAAAGAAAAAAAGGAAGATGTTGTAGAATATGTTAAGCTTGTTTAGGGCTATTTTCAGCTATGCCACCAGTAATGTAGTGGAATATATAATAATAATAATAATAATAATAATAATAACAGTATGCACCATATAAAGACAAATCAATAAAAACTCAATTAAAATGGGAAAATGTCCACATTGTCTAATATATAAAAAATCAAGTTGTTATTAATATTATTGTTGTTATTATTATTATGGTCGATGAGGACAGAGAGAGAGACGCATGCAGGAACAGATGGGAGGGGAAATAGTTGTTTAATTAAAGTGCAGAGTCAATCCCGGCGTCCCGGCGTCAGCACGGTCACAGTCTGCACTTTAATAATATCAGAGTCGCTTTGGTTACAGTTACAGCTGAGTGGGAGAAAAAAAAACATCCAAAACAAGACTGATTAGGGCTTATCTCTGCTCTGAGCTACTGGTCTCTCTCTCTCTCTCTCTCTCTCTCTCTCTCTCTCTCTCTCCCTCTCTCTCTCTCCCTCCCTCCCTCTCCCTCTCTCTGTGCGTTGGCTGGTTTGTTTTTGAATGGGCAGAAAATCTGACAGACTGTAGAATAAGTCAGCGCAGTGGAGTGGAGTCAGACCTCCATCTCCATCATCTCCTCCTTCAGTTTCCTCTCTCTTCTCTTCTCTTTTATTTTCCTCCTCTTCTCTTCAGGCTGTGACCACAATCTTTGGCTTCTGCTTTCACGCTTTGTATCTCTGTTACTTCCCGGGTGGCCTAAGGGCAAGGCAGCTATAGGCTGTGTGTTTGTTTCTGTATATTTATACTCATTAGATATAGAAAAGCTGGCTATTATTTTGACTCAACACCTGTTACTATTTCACTTTATTATGAGGCTTTAAAATAGAATTTAGCTGTTTGTGTTATTTCAGTTACTCTTCAATTATCCCTGTAACCTATAAGCATTCAGACAAATGTAAACACACTGCAAAAAGAAAAAGAAAAACCCTCCTCTACTATCTGTCTCTACAACACCACAACGGCTCTGTTCAGCTGGGCAGGACCACCCCGAGGGCGCGTGCTCAGGTGAGTTACTACAGCACGAGGAGGAAAAAGCAGAAAGAGAGAGAGGGAGAGGGAGAGAGGGAGAGAGAGAGAGAGAGAGAGAGAGAGAGAGAGAGAGAGAGAGAGAGAGAGAGAGAGAAAGAGGGAGAGAGAGAGAGAGATGGGTCATGAGGCTGACCGACTGACCGAAAAGGATCCCAGCTCTGATTAGCCAGTCCAAACATCACAATAATAAAATAACAATAATAATGATTATTATTATAAAGCAACACTCGCTATCATCCGTTATTCGATCAAAACGTGCACACTCTTTGGTCACACACACACATACACACACATACTATGCTGATTAGAGATAAAGGGAGCTTTCGTCGGTTCTTCACAAAGGCAAAACTCACAGTAGCATAACCCCCCCCCCTCCCCCTCCCCCAATAAAAAGAGAAAATCAAAAGCTGTTTTACATGCATGAAGAATAAAAAATCACTAAAAATGAAAATATATAAGGTTTTAATTTAGTCCACTGCAAATAAAAAGCAAAGCATTAAAGCCGTGATAATTGCCATTACTGACATATTAAATGAAGCTATACAAATGTATAAACTTCCTAAAATATCGTTTCTAATCGATATCTTTCTCATTACATCGAATGATTCTGTGCTGAAATTGGCATAAATGTGTTGTGAAATCGGAGCAGCTTAAAAAAAACAGCCTGAAAACAATAATAGTAAAAAAAATCACTTAATGACATCTGCAGAAAACGTCAAAAAGCCAGATTCAGGTTGAAATTCGTCCTGGAAGCTCTCTACATTAATCACAGTCATGTTTTAGAATGAATGGAAAATCCTTCTTTTTTTATTATTATTTCATTCCGTGGATAATGATCCAAATTAACTTTGTAATATTGCAAAGCAAAACTTACATTTCCGTTGAAAATCATCCGTACATTTTTTGTTTTTTAAAAAAAAGGGAAACTTAGCCGATGTGAATAGAGGAAAAATAGAAATAATAATAATAACAACACGACGAGACCGAGCAAGAAGAGATGAGAAAATACAAACGGGTCAAAAAAGGAAAATGTCCACAAAAAAGCGTAGAACATGTTGAAAGAAGCACTTGGTTCCTTATTAAGGCGAAGATACAATATTTATTCCCTGTCTCCTGGGATGCTCCGCTCCGTCTATTGTCCTCCCATTCCTCAGTGCTGATGCTTAATTTTCAAAACTTCTATATTACCAAGGGACCTACGACATCAGCCGAGAAATACCCTGCAAGTACAAAATCCGTGAGCCAGCCCCGTCCGTGCAGAGGGGAGACGCTCGCGTTCCGCCAGCTTTCTGCCGTTACCGAGAGTGCGCGAGGGGGGACTTTTCCATTTCTCTCGCTTTTTGAGGATTTTAACGCATTTTTTATTATTATTATTATTATTATTATTCGATCGAGCCAGAAAGAGGAGGAGAAAAAAAAACACGGGTTACTTTGGAGAAAAGCACAATGTCAACGACCTTCCCCGGACTTGTCCACGACGCAGAGGTAAGCTCATTTATTTACTTCTATTTATGAAATGAAGTGAATGTGTGAAGGAGGGAAATATTTGGTTTAAAGTGAGTTACGGAGGCATGTTGAAGTCTGCTCTTAGGAAAGCTGGAGCATAACAGAATTATTCTTTTTTTATTAAAATGAAATAATATGCATGGTAGGAGGAATAAGTGGGAGCTGCCGGTAAAAAACGGAGCTTTTTATTAGTGTGTAAGGCTCGTAACAGTGTGATTAGAACATTTTAGGGCGGAACAGTCTCCGCTGTGTCTCACTCAGCTTACCTCCCCATCCAGCATGAGCCACAGAACTGGGACAGTAAATTTGCCAGCAGCTCGGTAATAATAATAATAATATATAACAGCACGCCTTTTTAAAAAACGCTGCAAGGAGAGTGACAGGCATGCCAAAGGGAGGAGGAAGGAAAAAAAAAATACCGATGGCTCCTGTTGCCGTGCGCTCGTTCCCCTCCCGGGCGCGTGGAAATGACATCTCCTTCAGGTGGTTTAAAGTGGGAGAAAAAAAAGAGAAGCTTGTGAGTGTGTGAGTTGTGTTTTTGAGCGTGTTTGGGGAAAGGCAGAGAGAGGAGACACCGGCTGATGCTAAATGACACGACTCATATATTTCCCCCACCGCTTTTTTTCTTTATTATCTTGTAGATACGTCACGACGGATCAAACAGCTACCGGCTCATGCAGCTCGGTTGTCTGGAGTCCGTGGCCAACTCCTCGGTCGCCTACTCCTCCTCCTCCCCGCTCACCTACCCGGCGCCGGCGGGGACGGAGTTTGCCTCGCCCTACTTCTCCGCCAACCACCAGTACACGCCCCTCCACCACCAGTCCTTCCACTACGAGTTCCAGCACTCCCACCCGGCCGTGGCCCCGGAGGCCTACGGGCTCAACTCCCTACACTCGGGCCAGTACTACCAGCAGCTCCATCATGGAGAACCGGCAGATTTCATCAACCTGCACAACGCGCGCTCGGCCCTCAAGTCCTCGTGCCTGGACGAGCAGCAGAGGCGCGAGCTCGGTTGCCTCGACGCTTACCGGCGCCATGACCTGTCGTTGATGACGTCACACGGCTCCCAGGCCTACGGCGTCGGTATGCACCACGCGGACCAGAGGCTGCTGCCCGCCGCCGGCCTGGGCCTCTCTACGCCCGGGGGAGACGACCTGCAGGTACCGGCGGCCTCCATCTTTTTTTATTCCCCTCTTTTAATTCACAGTGTGCCTCCACCTTCAAGCCAGCTACATTATTATCCTCCTCTGCACTTCCTTCAGCTTCTCCTCTCTGGTTCTTTTTTTTTACCATTTCACACTACCTCCAAATGATAGGATAAGATAGGATAACAGACCCTTACAGCTGCTGTCACAAGGCCCAGTGCCCCAGTACCCCTGCCCCACTGGCCTACTATTGAAACCCACCCCCAACCCCCCTTCTCTCTATTGTACCAGCCACACAGCAATTCCAAAAAAAAAAAAATATTGAACAGAAAGACAGCGCCAGATGTCTGTCTGCTTCATCTGTCTATTGTCTATGACACTGACATGGCTCTATGCTGTTTGGCCTGTGGGTTATCTCCAGCCAATGGCTCTGTTCCACTGTGGAGTACTAAATAATATGGGATATCATCTTGAGATAATTTTGTTGCCAGGAATAAGGAGGAGGAAACCAAACGTGACTGTACAGCAGGCTAAGTAAATGTCAAGTGTGCACGGCAGCGTGGCCCTGAAAGGCAGGCCTGTTTCTAAAGGTTAATTGACTGGCAGTCTATACAATCCTATTGTCAAATCCGCCCTTTATTTTTCCACAAGCACACGTGACCCATATTTTACATAATTCTTTTCTATGTAAAGAAATGGTGGAGATGAAAACGGATTCGCACGGTTCTTGAGCATGTGTGTGTGTGTGTGTGTGTATGTGTGAGTGTGTGTGAGTGTGTGTGTCTTTTGAGGCAAAGAAAAGCCGCTGGTTTCTCTATTCTCCGGTAAAGGGCGGATTAACGGATCGGGGTTCAGGGCACAATGGCCAGCTCGAGCACCATAAAGCACCGTAGTTTATCCAATTACCGACTTAACGTCAATCAACTTTGTTAGTTACGCAGCGACATCTGAGCTGGTTAAAACACGCCTTTAGTTAAACACACTTTTAACACACTGACAAATCATTTCAGACGCGTTTAACTATTTAACCAACTTTACCTCAAGTTCAGCTGGATAATAAGAAGTCTGGCTTTTATTGACATGTGTGAATGCTATTACCCGCAAACATTGAACGCATCTCAAAATTTTAAATACGTTTAAATTAATAATTACAGTTATTTTATATTAGTGACAATAAACACTATTTTTAGAGTAATCAGAATTTTTATTTTTTTATTTTTTATAGCAGTTAATACATTTTATTTTAATTACTTATATTATCTAAAAGGTGTGGCAGCAGCTAAAGATGAGTATTAATATAAAAAATAATGTGATGCGTTATTAAATATTGCTTATGTGAATTATAATTGTACATTTATTATTCTTTATGTTATCATGGACTACTTTATTATCTGATTTGCTTCAAATTTAATTATTTGAATTACGTCCAACTAATCCTAATGTATTTGTTGTTATATTAGAAGTTCCTTAAAATTAATAGTGTACCTAATTCATGTTGACTTTATTATATTTTTTATGAATTATTACAGCAAATAGCAGATGCATGAAGACATAAAAGCAGCGCAGGTTTGACCTTTTATTGAAGGGAAGAAAGAAACGTCTTGTGAACCTGAGCATGCACGAGGCGGATGTATGAACGTGAACAGATGCGCCTATGGTCTCGTGCAGCCCGGTCGCATCTTTGAGCGCGCTAAAGAGATTTTCATGGCGAACAAAAGCAGCTGCCACACCTTTCTCCCGTCACTAAGCTAATTCATGCAAGACCTCTGCGTTTTGTATATTGATTTTATAATCACTTTAGCTGCGGAATAGAAGAAAAGAAACAGAGCAGGAGCTGGTTAAGAAAGAGAGGCAACAAGCTCCTTTTCTCCCCCACACTTTATTTTAATCAGGGGGTTCCGCGCGGGCCAGGCCTCGAGGCTCGCACGGGGGATTAAGTGTTTTTTCTGAATAAAAAGCGCGTGTAGCCTTTTCTTGATGACATTGTTGATAGCACGCGAGTCTGATCTGGACCAAAAAATGGCAACGTTAACAGGTTTCCAGAAAGCTACAGGCCCATGTAGATAGTGTGAGCCGCTTGTTGTGTGTTTGCTGTTGATATGGAGAAATCCCCAACAGGTTGGTGCTGTGTCTAGTTCTGGACACTTTGACTCATTTCTCAGTCTGGATGATATTTTGTAAAGCTCTGTTTGAACACTGATCTACATCTTACACTCAGTTTAACTTAAAACCTGAGCCTCAGTACACACTTTCTAATTAAAGGGGCTTCCACCATAAAAAACGACCTCACTCAGAGGTTATAATGTGCTTTTGTTTCCTCTCTCAGTGTCTAACTTGATGATGCTGTGCAGAAACCTATAGGTTCTATATCTGAGGGTTAGGGTCCTTTAAAGGGGTTTCAAGGTAAATCTGATGAGATAATTAAGGGAATAAGGGGAAAAAAATTAAAATGCTGCATAAAAGTCTGTTAATTTTTCTGACATGTCTTCCTTATTTTCTTATGATGCTTTTTAATAATATCAAATCAAACATAAAAAGGGTAAATCATTGGTGCTGAATGCTGAATTAAAACTATGACAGCAGATAAGGGACACAAGCCTTCATTATCCTGACTCGACCTATACAGTCTTTATAATATGGTCTAAAGGGTAATTCAGGTGTGAGAAGTGTCATTATTATTATTATCAAACAGTCTTATTAATCCCACAGTTTCTTTAATTGTGATGTATTGTATGATATTAGGGTTTTACCAAAAAGCCTTGATAATGTTCTATTCTGTGTGAGAAAGTGTTAAACGCATGGAATCATTGATCATAAAGCATCTCTCACATCAACACAACAAAACCAAAGTAAGTTGATGTGTGCTGGAGCTGAAGCCTGCGAGGCAAAGCAGGGTAAACTGTGAAATGTGAGTCCCTGTTCGTCCTAATAATGAGTGCGTGTCTCCGCAGGGCTCCGTGGAAGCGCAGTGTGGGCTCGTGCTGAACGGCCAAGGGGGCGTCATCCGGAGAGGTAAGGCCCCCCGTTTTTCTTCTTCTTCTTCTTCTTCTTCTTCTTCTTCTTTCTTTTCTTCTACCGGAGGCCGTGAACACTCACAGCTCGACACGACAAGACAGCGAGCAGACAGACAAACAGGCGGAACACTCCCCTCTTGTCTGCTGTCAACATGTTACAGCAGGAACGGCCCCATTTTCTCGCCTATTTAAACACTAACACAGTGTACAAGCAGAGCGGCGGTGCTTCCCATTTCCACCCTGAAACACACTGTCACTCAACACTAACCCGTCGCTCCTAACACTGACTGTGACTGCTAAAATGTTAACAGCGCCATAAATGAATCGGGCGTTAATTTAATAACTACTATATAACACTGCACTGTGCTTAAATATGTATTTGACCTATTATACTCTGTCACACTATATAGACATACACATCACATATAGCTTTTAGAAAGTCAAACCTGTAGGCAACATTTTAAGTGCTTTTATTTTCATAAAATAAACAAAATTCTGATTTAATATTTATATTTATTTTGAGATCTATATTATGTATGTTATATTTTCTGTAACGAAATTAAAATGCTATGGAGATGATTTAATCTATGACTAAATCCATTTAAGGCACAATTTAACATGCTGCAAAATGATTTATAATATAACAGGACTATATTATAATTAAAATGGTTGTGGGTTAATTAAACAAACTAATACCATACCAATTAAATAATAGGTCTATTTTTGCTCCATGATTAAAAAAATAAAAAAATAAAATTATAGAGAACACTGTGGTATGCCAACAAATTTGCGTAAAATCGATCAATCAAATATATATATATTTATATTTAGGCGTTATACTCCTTTATTTAATTTTGCTGTTGTCGGTATTTACAATTTGTTCGCCTCTGGGCACATTTCACTTCCCTGTTCTTCTTTTCTTCCATGTGTTCATGTGCGTACTGTAATGTTAACCGTGTCACACGAATCATTACGTGTTTGGAGTGTGATCACTCTTGTCTGAGATGGCACAATGAACCCCAGCGTTTAAAAGCGGCTCGGTCCAACACTTGTGGGGAAGGTGTGGATGTGGACTCGGCCTGCACCTGCACAAAGCAAGCCAGACACTTTCCTCGTGAGTGGCTTTAAACACGCTGTGCATCTGCGTTTGCTCCATCAAAGCCTGCTCCTGTTTTTATATATATACACACACACACACACACACAGAGAGAGAGAGAGAGAGAGAGAGAGAGAGAGAGAGTCATGTGTAGTGTTCTGTACAGAGAGGAAGGCTGTGTCTCGGGTTTAATTTTTCATCAGCTCTGCCTAGGTGTTGGGGCTTTTCTCTCGGATTGACGCGGGAATCCCTTCGCTATCACTTTCGGTTAATGGTGCGCCGTATTTGGCCCTGAGCTCAGCCGCTGCAACCATCACAACCAATAATCTTTGCTTTACCTCCCGCTCCCGTATCGATAGCTTCTCTCGCCTCGGGCGGACGCTTTGATATGCTAATGCCGAGCGGGGCCCCGGATTCAGCCGAGATCATATTAATGTTGTTCTTTCTGACTGCGGCTTTGGCGGCATGAATATTCACATAACCTTTTTCAAAAGAAAATCACTCAAGAAACGCGGATCCTACTTAGGAGGAGTCGTCTGTGTTTTTAATCACCCTGCTATCCCTTTTCCAGTTCAGCTCTATAACAGCAGCCTCACAGATCAAGCTGATCTGTCAGACGCGCGCCCCCGCCACTCGCCCACGTGCACGCGCGCCTCTCTTTTTCTGTCAAGACATTGGCGGGGCTTTTATGGAGCTATAAACATTGTTGTTAAAACATCAGGAGAATGACATTTGGCCCGTGTCTCTTTTTCTTTAATTTTCGTGGCAAACTCGTAAAAGGCGCTTGATTCCGCGTGTGATCCCGCCCGCCGCTCGCGCCGCAGCCCGAGGCTACTCTCCGTTGCTTAAATACCGTTATCGCCTCTGGGCCCGCGCGCTCCACTGACTGCACTACCGGCAATAGCTCTTTTCGATTGCCCTTGGCAACATAAAATACAAACTACTTTGAATCAAAACATTTTTAGGGGAATTAATATGATGTGAACCCGCGGCTTTCAGAGACGCGCGCCCCTGTCAGAGCGCGTGAGCCTGACAGACAGGTCTGCACGGTTTGTGTCACACACATAGACACACACTAGCCGGACTTCACACGTGCACACGCGCCACACACACACATGCACACACATACACACACACACACACACACACACACACACACACACACAAACACACACACACACACACACACACACACACACAAATAGTAACTATCAATCGATTCCCTACAATCGTCCATTCTTGACAGTCTGAGTGAAAGTCTCATGCAGTTTTCTACAAAGTGCTGCCCGCTGGAATACAACAGGCTTCTGTTACTACACCTATGTGATGTCACACTTGTGCTTGTGGGCAAGAGCCGCTGTCCAGGTGCTGACATTTATTTTTTTTAAAGAAAAAGAAAGACGCAAGCTGCTGTCCATGGTGCTGAACCCGGATGACACGTTTTTGAAGCTACATGTCTGACTGCCTTCCTGCAGCCAGAAAAGAAACCATACGAAACTAGTGCATTCCTGCTGATTGTTGAATAATAGATTCTCAGAGCACGAATATAGGTTACAGTTGGACATATATGAGGCTTAGTTGGTGGCCAAATTGTCCACATTGCCCCGGAAAAAAGACTGGCGTGCGCATCTCCGCCTGCAGCATTGTTCTGTTGGGCCTAAATGACATCCTTTTCTTCATTCCATCATATCCAGCACGGCCCTAATAACAAAGCGACACACCCTGCTGTTAGATTTGATAATGAGGCAGATGAATAATAGAATATAGCCTACAGTACATCAGACAGAAACCTTGCGTTTCAGCTGCTTGGGACGTTAGTTCAAGTGAAAGTTTAATAATAATACAGAGCAGTCGATATATTCCAGGAGGATCCAGCAACTCTCATTCAGATGCAATTAAAAATGTGAAAGAGCCTTCACTATCACAACCGCGATCATTTATTCAGAGTTTTCAGGAGTACACAATGAAATCAACTCGGCGGTTGGTGGAAGGTGATTAAAGGAAGGTTTTGTTTGAGCCTCCTGGGATTAAAGCAGACAACTCTTACATACAGACAAATATTGAGTTGAAACAAAAAAAATATAAATATATGTACATAGTATTTAAAAAACTAAATATAATATTTAACTAGTGAAAAGGAGTCTGATGAAGTGCGGGAGGGAAACACATTGATCATGATGATTAAAGATGCTTGATTGAATGTATTTTTTATGGGCTGATTGCAGTTGGTATCACAATCGTTTTTGGCTCAGTTTTCTGGACTTAATTAGTATTGAAACATATATTGTGTATAAAGCTATATAGTGTGAAGGAGTGATATAATTATATATATATAGGCAAAGAAGTAGCAAGATCAAAATAGGCTTTAATTAATGTTTGGTTTGGTGTAGACAGGAATCAGCAATCTAATGATTCATTTTGATCAATACATCCATCTATTATATCATGTTGTAAGATGAGTTTAAATTAAATTTCCATTCATTGTTAATAGTTTGATGCTACTGAAGACTGGTTGCACAGACACATTATAGCACCCAGGAAATAAAGAAGAGGTTGTTCTGTTGGCCTTGTTCTCAGCTACATGGCTTTTTTTTTTTTACTTCTTGTTTTAAGTCCTGATATGTGGGTTCTTTGCAAAGTTCATTCAAAGTTTGTGCACAGCTCAGCGCACCCTCTAAATTTGCATGTTTTCCAATAAAAATACATGTATTTTTTAAAAAGTGCTAAGCTAATATGGATGGTCACTGATGGATGCTTGGTTAGAGCTGAATGAATTGATATTTTTATGCATCCGTTTGTTTGTTTTTTAGACCAAAACAAGAACATTTTGACAGATTTTTTTTTTTCTGAATCAAGCCTCTTCAAGGTCTAAATGCGTTTTTATTGGATATGTTCGACACAGACCACAAAATAATCACATTAAAAGTTAAAAAAAATTGTGGCTCTTGTGGTTCAAAAATCAGAAAATGAATAAATTACTACAGGCATTCATTCCAAAACGAGCTATTCAAAATTAATTACTCCTTGTTTGGCTGCTGGATGGAGCTAAATTGATTATTATCATTATTTATGTATTTTATTATTATTTTGACATATCATCTTATTACCAACTATCCTAATTATTACAAGCACTCATTATAATTTACAGCTCTTGTGGAATCCTCCTTATTAAATTGATGCCTTATTGGTCACTATCTGATTAATTGTGAAAATATTACTATATATACTATATATAACTACCAGTCATCTCATTATAACTGCAGTATATGTCTAAACAGGAGACTATACAGACACAGGTCAGAGTCATTTGTAGGCACTTCATTAGTACACTAGCAGAAGATTGGTGTAATGCTCCTTTAAATTATGATGTGTTGGCTGTGTTGAGCCAGCAGGCAGAAATCAGCTTTGACATGTAGATTTCAAGATGTAGAGTAACTAGATCTATATTGTTAGTATTTGCTTTTATTCTAACATATTTTAGGTGTTGTTGGCATGGTGCAGTAAAATATGAATAAAAGCAATCATAAACATGTTCAGCTTTACTGTGAAACATCCAAGTGTGTCTTTACAGAGGCGCTCTCTGTTACTCTACTCAACATAATACTCCACATAGTATGCAAACAAAAACACATATATACAAATGGAGTGTCATGAACAATAAATCATCTCATCATTCATTTTGAGATGTTATTACCTAGCAACCTAAAAGCTGTACAAACTGGTGGTTTTCTCAGTTCCACTATTCCATTACTACTATGTATCAACTTAACAGACATGCTACGTATCATTAGAGGAATAATGAACTATTATAGTATCATCCACATGATAGCTGATCAACCAGGGACTCGTTACTTACAGTTGTTTGACTTCAGTATAGATTATGCAGAAAAAGCCGTTTGCAATAATGTGATGACCACATATTTGTTTATTAATAAGCTGTAAAAAGACAGTTGGTAGCTACTTAAGTTATCTTATATATGGTCGACATGAAACTGTGCTCACTAACACACATTGTTGTGTTTGTTATCAGGACATACAACCTTAACCAATGCTTCAGCTGATGCTAAAATAAACAGAGCTGCAATTTAAGATTATATTTATTATCGATTAATCATGTGATCTATATAAGATAGCTGAAAATAGTCAATATTGACTGTTATAAATTTCCAGAGTTTATAAATGTCTTGTTTTAACTGAGCAACAGTCCAAACCTCAAATATGTACAATTTACTACCATATAGGACTAAAGTAACCAGGAATGGCTCACATATGGGAGGCTGAAGGAAGTCAATTTGGGTGTTGAATAAAACGATTAAATCCATTAGAAAAACAGTTGCAGATTTATTTTCTATCAATGAATCAACAAATCATTACAGCTCACGTTTGTGTGAACTCTTCCTTTACATGTTTGTAGTGCTACTTCTGCCAGAGCTTGTTCTAACAGGTGTGTGTATGTGTGTGTGTGTTGCAGGAGGAACGTGCGTGGTGAATCCCACAGATCTGTTCTGCTCGGTACCGGGTCGTCTGTCGCTGCTCAGCTCCACCTCCAAGTACAAAGTGACCATCGCCGAGGTGAAAAGAAGACTGTCCCCTCCAGAGTGCCTCAACGCCTCCCTACTGGGCGGCATACTGCGCAGGTCAGTACTAGAAAAAGGCACATTTCTCTACTGATGTAAAGTATAATCTATCAGTTTGAAATAAGAAGTCGAGACTAAAAAGATCCCATAACAACAAAAATACCTTCGCTTACTCAACACTTTAGTTACTTTTTCCCACCCTTGAACAAATATCCTCTAAGAAAATAATGTTTAAGTAAAGAGAGAAGAATGTGATGGGGTGGGGGGGGGGGATTTTTTAAAAGTGAGTGCAAATCTGGCTAGTGTAGCATTGAAGAGCGCCGCCTGAGTCTTTGTAACCCTCAGATGAAACAGACGATATATATATATATATATATATATTTATATATATTTATATACAGTAGCGCCCCACAAAGACTATTGTAGGCGAACGAGGGCTGGGGCTGCACGCGCCGCCATGCCCAGGGAGCCAGAGGGAGGCGAGACCAGGCCAAAGCATGCCAGGATCAGAGGAACCAGAGGAAAGCAAGAGTTGCCAGCGCTGTATTATTGATGAGGCAGAGAGAAAAGGGGAAAGAGGGGGGGGGGGGTGGGAGGAGAGAGAGAGAGAGCAGGGAATATGGCTGCAAGATGAGGCATCAACAAAGTGGAAAAATGTGCAAACAGAGGTGATGATCAGTGTGTGGAGTGAGATGCTTCATGTAAAAATGAGGAGCAAATAGGTCATCTGCCAAAATATCAGAACCACAATCCTTTATTTTTTTAAACATAGAAAAGCAAATATAGAAACTGTGGAAGTGTTGTGCGTGAAGCTCTGTTTAGATGCTGATCAATTAAAGGAATAGTACAAAAAAACTTCAGTAATTTAAACCCAAACATCCCAAAAGGATCATTAAAAAAAGTTTGATCAGAAATGAAATGATACATCATATATGAAACTATTCTGACATGAAACACAGATGCTATTTTACTCTTCTCTCATAACTTACAAGCAGAGAGATAGAGATAGATTAAACAAACATTAAGAGAGAGGAAACTCAAGGGGATGTGTAACCTGGAAGTATATATTAAATATGCAAATGTGCTTTAATTAAAGAATTGAGACCATGACAGTTTTAATTTTATCTCTTTGTCAAATTAGACATCTATACCTTTCATCCTTACTTGCAAAACTCCAACATTAAAACTAGAATCAGGAGCCCATATGAGGTTTTTTAGTGCAATTTGCTAGGAAAGTGATTGGATTCTGATTGATAGATGATTCAAATATTAGGTTTATTTGTGCTAATGTGGTGAGGTGGACTATAGTGTGTGATGTGAAGTTGTTTTATTTTCACAGAGCAAAGTCTAAGAACGGAGGCCGGTGTCTTCGTGAGAAATTAGACCGTCTAGGCCTCAACCTGCCGGCAGGACGGAGGAAAGCCGCCAACGTCACACTGCTCACCTCCCTGGTGGAAGGTAAGCCACTACTCACTCACTACTCTCCTCCAGTCTTCCAGGAAATATTCATCTCACGCCCCTCATATATATTTATATTCAGCCCTTTTAGCGCTTGTCTCATCATCACTCTTTTTTTTTGTTTTTTCTCTCTCTGGTGTTTGTGTGCAGGTGAGGCGCTCCACCTGGCGAGGGACTTCGGCTACACCTGTGAGACAGAGTTTCCCAGCAAGGCGGTGGGGGAACATTTGGCGAGGCAGCACAGCGAGCCGAAAGAAACCAGCGCACGCAAGAAAATGGTTCTGGCTACAAAGTAAGAATACACACATTACTTACTAGATACTTACTGCTACTACTACGCACATACACATTACTTCACCAATAGACAGATTCATTTCATGCTTCACCCTGAATGGATGTTTTTTATTTCTTGGCCATGACTACCAACAGGTCAAAAGTACAACATTTAAGATGGTTTGTCTGCAACTAAAATCACAATCAATGGCAGAAGAGCAGCTGGTCCTCTGCTTATGCTTTCAAATCACATATATACTATTGAAAGTCATTTTATAGTAAATGTATACTATCTACTGCATCTAAGCTCCCATACTGAGAGAATTCTTAGATCAAAAGTTATTGGATCATTGTGTTCTTTAACAAGAAAGCTTAGTGTATTTATTTATAATGACAGGAATGATGCATATTAAATACATTTCTGAAAAGATGCCAGTTAGCCAAAGTGCTCATTTCTAACTGAGCTGTAAGGAAACACAACTATTGGCAAGTAAAATGTCACAGAAATGTTTATAATAGACTCAGTATTTATTACAAAAATGACTTAAAAAGGTTGTTATGATTATTATCTTCCTACTTCTACTCACACACACCTTTCAGGGTATCTGCTGTGTTTGGATTTTAAGATTGTGCTCTCACATTGTAGTTAATCAGGCTTGTGTTTATTTAACCCTTTACATACTTGTTCATATTCTGACTCATAATTAGTCTCTACGCCTACTCACATTCATAACTTCCCCATCAGTCATTAATACATGTTGTAAATCCTTCCATTTAATTCATATTATGGAAGAAATGCATTCATAATCACTATTTTATGGTCCAGTAGAACATTTTATAGAATATGATGAATACAACATGTTTGAATGCTGATTTTTGAGGGTTTTTTATAAGCACAGGTCAAATTTGTACATTTGCATATATATAAATGTGTATCATCTTTACAACATTTTAAAGAATGATGCATTTTATTTAAATGTTAGTATATTGTTGGTCACATTAGGAAAAGTCTAGCTAAAAAGAAATGTGTATAGTGTGTTTTTACAGCTCTCAAATGTAAAAATGGGTTAAATTTGATCCCGAACAGTATGAAAGGGTTAACAGTGTGAGCAACATATACATTAAACTCTCACTGAATATTTAAAGTGGTGACGTGACACAGTTGGAAATCTCTTCCACGTTGATGTATGTTTTATTTTTGAATAAATTCAGCCTGACGATGATTCCACCTATGAGACTTCCTGGTCCAACAATACAAACCTTCATATCTAAATATGGCAGTAAAATGAAATCTGACACTCCAGCTGCAGATTTTTTCAGTATCATGTTGTGAAAATGTTGTGCTTGTGTTTTTTTACACCTGACATTGAGCTGCATGTGGCCATCCATCAACAGTTTCCTGAGGAGGAAATAACTTTAAAATTACATGTGGATTGATTCAAAATCATGAGGATAGATGCAAAAGTGAAAGAAAGAAAATAGACTGAAATTGCGACGGTGGTTGTTTTGGAGACAGATGGTAAACCCCCCCCTCACCCCTCCTCCCCCTCCCCCTCTTTCCTTCTATCTATCAGGCAAATCTGTAAGGAGTTCCAGGACTTGTTGAGCCAAGATCGTTCTCCTCTGGGCTCCTCCAGACCGACCCCCATCCTGGACCTGGACATCCAGAGACACCTCACACACTTCAGGTAACACCCACACCCACACACACACTTACTATAGATATAAGAAAGTAACACACAGTGATTCCAGTGTGGAGTCAACCCTTCACTAATCAAACTACTACACAAACTGCTCTCCATTTTGGCTCTGACCTCTTTATTTTCCAAAGATGTGCAGCTGTGCAGTTTGTTTTTTGGCACAAACGAAGGGAGGAGGAGGAGGAGGAGGAGGAGGAGGAGGGAACAGCGGCTTATTAGCAGAAATGTCACATCTATGGCGTCATCCTTTTGCAGAATATACAAAGTTTTTTTGTATCAAACCTCTGAAGGGAGATGCACTGTAGCACTGCTGCGTATATGTTGGTTGTATATGAGCACAGTTATGACAGACTGAACAAGCACAACCCTTCTGACATGTAGACAGGCGTTTAGCTCTGGATGAACCTGCCTGAGGATCTGAAAGGGCAGAAAAATCACTATCATACTGTGACATTGATTCTTTGAGCCTGTTTTTTGGCCATTTATTTGATTTTTCTGGACTTTTACCAACAAATGTATTCTCTGTTCTTACCCTGCCATCACATGGTGCTTTATCTGATTCCAATGTGTGCTCTAATTTGATTGGAAGGCATTTTTCTATACATTTTTTATAGGAGATATTGAAACTGGAGAAAAATAATAAAATTAAAGGAGCATTCAACTCTTTTTGAACTTTGTATTTGACTTTCCTAAAACAAATACATTTGATTATCATGATTTTTGATCACTATAAATACACACACGTGATGAAGTTGGTATCTTTAAATATCTTTTTTTCCTCAATTAACACACCAAAACTAAGAAAATCAGTTTACTTGACAAAGAAAAGCAGCAAATTCTCATAAAAAGTAAAAACAGGGAATGTTTGGCTTATGTGCTTAAAAAATGACATAAAAGATTAACTGGCCATCAAAGTAGTTGCCTGTTATTTTCATCGATCAACTATTGATTAAGTAACTAATCATTTCAGGTCTAATTAGTGTGTAATATGTTTAAACCAGTTAATATTCATGCCTAGAATTGGCTAAAGCAGTTGTAATATTCAGTGTTTTCTCATTAATTATTGTAGAAACTGGCTGGAAACAGTATTTAGACCATTATAAGACAGAAACCTCTACTCTGATACACTAAAGAAACTGTTTTAGGAGGATTAGAAGCTTCATAACACAAGGAGAGGAAAGTGTGTTGATGAAACAAAAGGGAATCTAAATATCCCACTGATGTTTAAATGAAACCAAAGGTGTGTCACTGTTCTGATGATCTTTTGCGTCTCCTTCCTCACAGTCTGATCACTCACGGTTTCGGCACGCCGGCGGTCTGCGCAGCTCTCAGCACCTTTCAGACAGTCCTGAGCGAGATGCTCAACTACCTGGACAAAAACTCGAGCGGGAAAACGAGCGGACCCAACGACCAACAGATCAACAACAGCTCGGAAAAGTCGCAGCTCCGGAAAACAGCCGAGCCCCAGAGCAAAGACGGGAAAACAGAAAAGACTGAGTAGCCCCCACCCAACTGGTCCCCGTGCCTTGGAGCGCTGCGTTTAGGAGTGTGTGTGTGTGTGTGTGTGTGTGTGTACGTGTGTATGTGTGTGTGTGTGTGTGTGTGTGAGAAGATTTGTTATTTTCTAATGCATTACTTTGTCTTTTTTGGGACAATTCACATTCATGGTTATTTATTTATCTTCTGTTGAAATGTAACACTAAACCTGAGCTGTCCCAAATAAGACTTCCTGATATGTGAGCAAAAAAATGACACATCCTAAGTTAGTGTGTGTGTGTGTGTGTGTGTGTGTGTATGTGTGTGTGTGTGTTTGTGCATGTGCGTCTGTCATAGCAAGGAGGAGCCTCGCCATGGAGACGGCTGTGACTCACCTGAGACTTTTATTTGTTTATTTATTAATTCTGAAAAAAAAAAAACAGGAAGTGAACATGGACATGCTGACATCACAGTTTTCCAGGTCAGGGGTGGGTAACTGCCAACGCAATATAAACACACCATACACTAAGGGTTTGGGGGAGGATTTTTTTTTTTGTATTTGAATCTACTTCATTCAGGTGTGGATTTTCTGCAGGAATTCAAAAACTGACTTTTTTTTTTTTTTTTTTGCTTTAAAGGTTCATTTATTTATTTATTTATTTTTTATTGAAAGAAATCTGTTATCTCCTAGAAGAAAAGTCACAATTTTGCTCAAGTTATCAGCAGACTGATCATTTATAACATTTAAAACAACTAAACCCAAACCCTTCTACATGCACACACACTCCCACACACACACACACACACACACACAGTCTGTTACAACCCCCCCACCCCACCCACCCGTGTACCTGTGAGAGCACTTGAACCCCACCGAGCGGACTTATTTCTATTTTCACTATCAGTGCCATAGCAACCAGTGTGTTTACCATGTGGACAACAGAGGAGAAAAAGAGATGCCACTGCCCGGGGTACGCTACACTGTGGTGTGTGTGTGAGTGTGTGTGAGTGTGTGTGAGAGAGAGATAAAGAGAGTGAAGGGTCCAACTCAGCCATTTTGTAAAAGGTGACTTTTGCAGTTGCCGTCGTTCCTCCTCCATGTGCATGTCTATCTTTGTACACCCCCCCCCTCCCCCCTCCCTCCAGATCGCAAGTTTAGCCGACACGAGCTCTCTGAATCGCCCATGAACATTTGTAAAGATATATATAAATATTTAAATTACTTTTCTTGTAGGCTTTCAACTATATATATGTTAAATCCCTACCTTCTAAAATGCTGGTGTTCAATAAAGACAGTTGTGTTCTACTATTTACTCTGGCTTTAAGATGTGGTGCACGCACACACACACACACACACACACACACACACACACACACACACACACGCCATAAACATACATGCACAGAATAGGAAGCGGTAGAGCAGGAAAAAGACTAACAGAGAGGCAGAACAGATCAAAGCCGGCTTGTGTGAATTATCCATATGAGTTCAGAGTGTTAAAATTACAAAAAGTCAAAGTTCCTCTGTAATTCTATGAGTGAAAGGCTCTACCTACAAAAAAAAAAGAAAAAAAGTTCAAGAGCCTCCTTTGTGTGCACAAGAGTGTGTGTTTTCCTTCAGTTTGAGTGACTTCTGTCAGGTTTTTCTGCTTATTTATATTTAAAAAAAGATGATAAAACGAGAGAGAGAGGAGCAGCTGCCTGCTAGCGTCTCCATCCAGGCTCTCTGTACGTTCTGTTTACTCTTTAAATATTCCAGTCATTTAAAAGGAGGTCACGTTCACTGCGTATCACCACAAAATACATAATCAGACAGGATGCATTTACAGCGATGCCTGCGCTGGTTTGTCACCTTGAATCAATATGAGTGAAGCCTCAGGTGGAAAAGTAATAGTGATAAAGATGGTGATGTAAAAGGAAAGAAGACATAGGTGTAGAATGCCTGTATATGTTATTGGTTGGTGTTGTATTTGACAGATGGTGTTACCCAGTGATTATATGTATATGTTATGATCCTGGGACAATGCTCCACCAATAATAATGCATTGCAAAATAGCTAAAACATGCACAATGACAAGTCAATGACAGTTTTCCCCCAGGTGTTTTCTTTTAGCTTTTGCAATGCATTAAAGCACGAGAGCAAAGCTATACTGTCTGCAACCACTTTGAGTGTCTATACCTATACTATAGAGTGACATACCTATATATATACACCTATATATATATAGAATAGTATTCCTATCCAATTCAATTGAAAATTAAAGGAGCAAAGCAAAAAAATATGAAAACACATTCTGTGCAATGCAACAATGAGTTGAATGAGTTGAAGTTGATCAACAGAAAATGAATTAGCAGCAATTATGATAATCAACAAATAATGTTTTTCCATTTCTCAAGAAAAAATGCCAGAAATTCTGTTTCCTGCTTCTAAAATATTCAGATTTGCAGGTTTTCTCAGTTTTATGTCATTAGAAGTTCAATATTTTGGTCAACAAGCAATCAGCAGGCATCACCTCATATCAGGGAAATTGTGATTTTCCACTATTTTCTTACATTTGATAGGTTAAATAATCAATGAAAAATAATATTGACTGATTATCTGATGATACAGACCTGTTTTACTCATGATCATCAATGTACTCACATAGTAATGCACACTCATGTTTATTCACTTAGCCAGGTGGTGCTTCTTTGTGGGTGTTCAGGGTTTAATCACACGAAACAGAAGATCATTGCTGCAGGGTTTTCCTCATTAGAACACCTTGATCCAAAATCAGCCACAAACAAACTTTAGCAGGATTTTTTTACATAGTGCAGCCAGTTTAAATATGAACATAACTTTTCATTTTGATATTTAATCCTGACTTTGGTAGATATATTTGTTGCATGTCTTGAAGCAGGTGACAAAGAAACCAAACAGACATTAATAAATATGCTCCAGGAAGGTGATTTGAATGATAGAAGGGCTGCAACTAATCAATTATTTTTACTATTGATTATTTTCTTGATTAATTGATTTCACGCTCAGTCTTTAAAATGTATGAAAACAGTGTCAAATGTCTCCCAAAGCCCAAGATGCAACCTCAAGCGCTTCATTTCGACCCCACCAACACAAAGATATTCACTTTACTATCACTACAGACTAAAGGAAGCACAATATATTCACATTTGAGATGCTGGAACCTTTTTTTCTTTGAAAGATATTCTCAAAATGACTCATCAATGATCAAAATAGTTCTACTGATCGACTAATTGATTAACGACAGAAATTCCTCTATGACTTGAATGCAGCGTTTGGCTACTTAAGGATTTAAATGAGTTCAAAATAACATCTGGAATTCTATTTAAACATTTTTCAGGCAGTTTATCCTAATTTTAAGCTTTTGTTCATAAAATTACACATTTTAATCACTTGTTTTAGTGTCAGCTGCCGGGAGGAACTTCAATCATATGATATGATGCGAAGGAATCAGCCTGCTATATAAACTAATGAGACCCATGTATCTCAACCGCTGCATGTGAAGATGTAACCGAGTGATGTGCATGAAGCAAAGCAGCTTTCTAAATTGGCTCTTTGATGGTAGCTGCGTCTCACTGGAGGGTAAATGAGCACCAACAAATAAGTAGCAGCACACTGTACGTACTGTATACGCCCACACACAAACACACACAAACACACACACACACACATACAGACACAGAAAGAGAAGCTAATATGCAAATACACTCAGAAAGGAACTCAATCACACATTCTTTGTTGGTTATTACTTGTGTGATAAACATGTAATCCCTCTGAAACACATCCCTGCTGACCCCGTCCCCCCTCCCCCCCACCCCACACACACACACACATATCCAAATAATAAGCAGGCTGATCAAAATGAGCTGGAAAATGAAATCGATACATTGCCTCTGCCAGAGATTCTGTCAATTGACAAACGGACAAGAATGAATCACAAGTTTGACATCAGTCTCACATCTGCATAATGTGATGGGGTGGCCGATGCATTATTCACAGAGGTTATTGATCGTATTACAATGCAGAGCTCTGTAATCAGTGTATTAGGCTTCTGAATATGTTTTCTGTTTCATTATAAGTCCTCTCTGTATGCAGTGTTCTCCATGTGGTGATTTGATCCAATCATATCAATGCAGTGCTGATATTTACACATGGAAGAAAAGGTTTAACATGCAGAAATATGCATCTTCAACCCAGAAATGCATGCAATGAATACAGACATTTATATAGAAGTGAATTAAACAGTCTGAGGTCTCAGAGGGACTATAACTCCCGCTGACTGAGCCCCACAGTCACGAATACCAAACTCTGCTAACTTCTAAGCCTCGTCTCTCCGCTTTCTCTCTCTCTCTCTCCTCTGAAGCTACAACCCTCCTCCTCTTCCTCTCTCCTGTTTCTCTGCTAAAACCTCCTTCCTCCTCTGTCCTGATCCCATTCAGTCCTTCAGGAACATCGAAGGCCTTTTTGACTCAGCTGCCTGAGTCCTGACTGTCCCCGTCACTGTCTGTCCACACACACACACACACACACATACACACACACACACACACACACACACACACATACACCTAAAGAGCTACTGCAATACGCAAGCAGTAAGACTCTCACACTGCTAAGATGACAGCAATTCTTAGGATGTAACAATACAAATGAAGGATTAGTATGTTAGTGTTAATGTAAATGAAGGGAAAACAACCAAAAATGCCAATGTCTTGTTTTTGGTGCAAAAAACAAAGATCCATCCAGTATACATGTGCCCCATCATTGTCAAGATGATTTTATTTTACTGAAGAAACGTTAAAATCAAGCTGATGGTCCCTGATGAGTCTGACAACATAGATTTCCCCCTTCTCAGGATGTTTACATCTGTGATATAGGAGGAAGTCTTAAGCCTGTAATTGCTCATTTTCAATTTAGAATATATAATAAAAACTGTTAATTTGCTATCACCTTAGATTTGACAGATACCTGCTGCTCACATTCTCCTTGCGTTATCCTTAAGACCCATCAGTTAATTCTGCATTTAACGGCTTAAGACACACTTACAGTGGATATTCAGTGCTGAGAGCTCATCAAATCAAAGCTGAACTCAGGTATCCATGTTGTTGCCTCCTTGCATGTCATTAATCTCTTTTCTGTGGTGTTCTAGTGCGACCTAGTGGCCACCAGCTGAACTGCAGCCTGAGTCTGCACAATTTTAGCACCTGATGTGACTGTTAAAAACAGACTGAAAGAGGGAAGCCCAGGAAACTTACAGGATGAAAGTGTATTTTAAAGTGTTAGAATACTTTGTTCTATGATAAATATAATAAATAATGACTCATCATATCTTGTTACTGTTATCTAGAAGATGTTACCATTGCAAGACAGAACTGAGGTTAATGGTATGTATAGGCAATCTATTTAGATATAATTATACAACCAAATACCTAATGTTTGCAATGATATCTAATATGTCAAGTTAACAGTTGAATGAGTGTGTAGTGTTAGTTTTTATTGTAACTATGTATATTTGCTATGTAAACCTACAGGAAGAACAGCTGTCTTAAGAAACTTATGGGAATCCAAACAAATAAACAAGTGCAAGTTTCTTCCCTTTTTTCTTTAAGGTCTTTTATCATTCATGCCATACAAGCACTGAATGTAAAGTGAATGCATTATGAACTCAAGCTTTGAACAGGTTTGAACTCATTACAATAGTTGCTGCTGTTTTCCTGGCCCTTTGCATAATTGTAAGTTGTATATGTTTTATGTTGTATAGTGTTGGCGTTTGTCTTCATGATATGGTGTGTACTGTTTGCATTGTTAATGTATCGGAGGAAGACACATTTTTACTCAGGTGAACATTTCATTCAAGCCTTTCTTACAGGTGAATGAGGTTCATAGTGCCTCACCGATGTCTGATTAGCTGGTAACAAATACATTAAATTAAGTGGTGAAAAGAAAATAAATCATTCTAATAAGGCCAAAAGTTTACTTCCAGCTGCTCTCGGTTTCTCAGGCAGACCGATCCAGCAGCTCGGAGCATAAAAACTAAAAGTTGCCTCATGATGAGTTTCTGTCATGAACTTTGGTTTAACTAAAAGAATCCTGGTTAACACACTGCAAACCAGTCTGACAAGTATTCTTGTAGAAGTGCTTTGACAAAGCAAAGTAGACACTTACAGGATTATGTCATTGATCTGATTTCCAGCCTTATGTGCTATGATTTAACACACTTAACAGACTACTTCTGCAACAGTGGTCAGCATAGTTGAAAAGTGCATAAATAGCATGACTGTGAATAAAGGCCTTCCAGCGAGGCAAACAGGATATGTTCCAAATCCTGAGCAAAGGTTAACAAAACATGATGGTGCAGCCATGAGGACCAGAACAGGTGGAACCAAAACCTCATTTCCCAGTGAAAGTTAAAGCAAAGACCAAAAACTGTGGCTCATGACTGCAAACAAAAGGCACGGGGAGGAGGGGAAGGCGACGGAGGAGTATTAGTGTGACATTTGTGTAATGTATGCTGATACATCGTGTGTCAAAGCCCTGCAGGACAACAACCACAACCACAACCATGCCTCCAGACTTCCAGACTGTCAGGACATCTGTCATCGCTGACAGTCATATGCCCCGCCATGTGTGTGTGTGTGTGTGTCTGAATGTGTGTGTGTGTGTAGAGAGAGAGAGAGAGAGAAAGAGAGGGAAAGAGGGTTGAATGGGTGCATATTTGGCAGCGGGTCATTCCAGAGAACATGGGAACAGCCGTGCTTCTTAAACATTCATGTCTGGTATCCTCTGTGGCTTTTTTTTTTGCATCAAACATCAAAGGAGCTTAACTATGGCAACCATGTCAGAGAGAACACACACACACACACACACACACACACACACACACACACACACACACACACACACACACACACACACACAAACAAACACACACATACAAAACTATAGACACATATAAGAGAGCATGGATAACTTAATGAGAACTTCACTCAAGACATCTGAACTCAGTCCAGACCTCCAAAACATGTTTCAGCACCAGAACTGAAGCCAAATGAATATAGCAGCTTTTAATGATCCTAAAGGCTAAATGAAATGAAAAATGAAGAAAAGAGATTATTTTTTTTAAATGAAGGAGATTTTCTGGCATCATTTTCCAAGTATTAACTCAAGCAAACACACATAGGATACAAGAAAGGGCATGAATATACTGTAGACTGTGAAGTGTTGCTGTGTTCTGTATGTCAATAGGTTGCAATATGTTTTTGTGTACAATATGCACAAACCGTGAAAATTAAACTCCTGCTGAGATAAGAAAGAATAACTATCACATATACATCACAAATATGTATATAGCCTCCTAAAGACATTTATATTGTAGATAGCCTCTACTGTCATCTTTGATCTTACATTTTCATAACTTTCATAACTTTTCCTCTATTGTTATAAAAGTTCACTTCTGCAACATCTTCACTCATTAAAATAATGATAATGATGATTTTCCACCTTTTTAGTAACTTCATTAAGCCTGTTGAGTTGTAATACAACATGGGACAATTCTCTAGTGAACATACGTTGGCTGCATGTATGGTTTTATGACACTAGGGGGAGCAGTTTACACACATTTGGACAGATCAGATTAGGGAAGCAGTCTATAGTAATTATAAGAAATCCACAATTATGAAATACATGTACTTGTGTATAATATAGACTTGAAAAGTGATTTTTTTTTTTTGGTCTATGTTAGAGCTGTGGTCCTTGTATCTACTATGGTATCTACCCAATTCCATCTGACCAGTTAATGTGTGACACAGAAGAGAGAGTATAAGTACAGCAGGTATACTGAGTAGAATATGGAGCTAGTAGTATTTGAACTGTAGGTGACAGCTGTGATTTTTGTGGTTTTCTGTTACATTTGTTTTGTAGATTCACTGAAGTAAACTTAATAAAAGATATAAATCACAAGAACTCTTAAAGAAAGTCAAGACGAGGCCTTAATAGTGCAAAAATGGGTAACACTCAGTATAAATATTTTATTATATCATTTAGTGTATACTCTGTAGATGTGGTGAATGCCAGTAGTCTATTTTAAAGGGACAATAAAAACTTTTTCTATGTCTTCCCACTCTTGTGATGTCATCGCCAGGATATTCAGGTATCGCTGATTATCATTGCTTCTTGCAGTCTTTTAATGGCAAAGAGATCTCACCACTAAATGAAGACTCATTTTTAAATGGTATGCTAATTTTTGATAGTGTAAGATCCTGAATACTTGAGAACAAATTTTTAAATACTCACTTTTTGTTTCAATTAAACATTTTATAAATGGAGCTTGTTGGGGGTGAAGCAGTTTGTAAATTAATGGCATTTAAATGTCATCATTACATATCAAGCGTGAGATACAACATTTTGTGTGTATCAGCCACCCCAACGTGATTTAATGTGACAAGATCAAACATGTGATATTGTTTTATAATAACTGTGCAGCAATATATAATGATAATAATGACTAATAACATACCACAGCATGAGATATCATTGTATATTTTCACTGTACTTATTCATTGTTAATCATTAATGTTTATATTGTGTCATGTTTATCAGTGATGTAGTGTAATTTTATTTAATTAACACCAAACCATTTCTACATGAGACAATACCCATAGTTAAATACAGGATGGTACCTGTAGTATACTTTATTATAAGACATCAGCTAATTATAACTTCATTAATCCAACTACCAGAAGTCTCAGTTCTGATTTTTTCATAAAGATGCAATGCAAACAAATCATTTAATGATTTAGCTGCAGGTTCCTTCTCTGTCTCTTTCACTACATCATACAGGAAGCTTGTTTATTATTTGCCATCCATATCCATAGATACAATGCTTGATTCTATTGTTGTACTCTTATGAGCTCAATGAAAGCAAATCCTTAACAACCATGTGTTGATATGGCAATAAATATTGAATCTTGATCTACACAGGCGATAAATTTAAGGAAAACCTCAAGAAATGTGATTAGAAATACAATGAGTGAAGATGCCTCCATACACACAGGCTATGAAGAGTCACTGAATGGCCACAGATGAATGATTTGAATTATGTGTTCTGTTTTTCACTCTGTCAACTCAGCAGACAACGATTTCTATCATCATCATGAACACACCAAATGAGTGAAAATCTATAAGAAGAATTGTGATCATTCCTTTAATAGAGTTGTAGGAAGTCTATGCTGAGAGTAATGGAGCTCTTCTAGAAAACATATACTTCATTAAAAATCTTAGAAAAACACTTTTTAAAAAATATTTAGAATACACAACTTATCAGACTTTCTTTAGGAATATAAAAATAGGCCTGCACTGGTTTCCACTTGTGTTTCTAATGTTTACACAGCAACCAACCACCAACCCTTATAGAAAACAAAAAAACGAACTAAATAAACTTAAAAATGAATTAAATATAAAAATGTAACTGTTAAAGTTTTTGATTTAATATGTTTAAATATGTGATATGACTTTTCTCTCTATAGCTGACAGCAAATGTGACCTACATTCAATGATTTATCACTTTGCTTCACTTGGTCTTAAAACACTCAGCCATAATAAGAAATAATAGAAAGAAATCAGATGTGTGATGTTTGGTGGTGTGTTTATTTTAATGTGCATGTGTAATTATTATAGACACGTGATTAATAAAGAATCCATTCTCTGTATGTATTTGCTGCTGCTCCTGCTTTATATATATACACGAAGCCTATACTGCTGTCAGCCCGCCCTATAGCTCTTCTTCACGGTAGTGGTGTCTTTACAGGGGTTCCCCATTCACAAAGCCAGCCTGTCTGACTCTACAGAGGGCGGAGAGAGAGAGAGAGAGAGAGAGAGAGAGAGAGAGAGAGAGAGTTGAGGCATCCCTTCCTCACTTGGCTGCATTCGGTTTACCGACACCGGAGAAGCGACCATGCTGTGGAAACTAGTTGAGAATGTCAAGTATGAAGATATTTATGAGGTAACGTTGCCGTCCAGCCGGTTGTGTCTTGGGGAAATAGACTGATTAGACATGCTTTTTTTTTTAAAGGAGAAATGAAATGTTATTGTGTGTTAAGTTGAGCGAGGTGTTCTCCGGGAGGCTGTAGGCCTGTTGTTATTTGTGATGCGGTGACTGTGAATATGAATCTGAGGATGTTTCACTACATGGCTCAGTTTGGTTTGGGAGAAATGTGGCCCGTTTCTGCGCTCATATATTTTGGAGTGTATTGGTTCTTATTTCAGTTTTGTTTATTGGCTTAAAGATGCAGGTCAAGTCGATAGTTGGAGGATGATGATGGGACAGAGGGAGAAAAATCTAATATTGGATATTTGTATTGAGTTCTTTAATTTCCAGAAATATTCTTAAAACTAAATAGGACCATGCTTTTTGTAGAGGGAATTCATGTTTGTTAGAAATATAAAAATCGCAACTTTTAGAATATTTTTCAGCTCTAAAATATCTACAAAATATTTAATAATAAAAAAGAAAAGAAAAAGACGTTTCAGATAAATCAGTGATGCTGTAAAAATAATTCATTGGGAAATAGTCGAGGAACAAATGAATGTATGGTTTTATATATTTTTTTAAATTATTATTATTATTTATTAGATACAATCATTTGGAATGAGCTGGGTCAGAGTGTTGTGTCAGAGGTATGTTAATCATTTGGCTTTGATCCCAGAACAATTATTTTTCTAAAACGAGGAGAGGAGAGAAGGGGAAGAAATAGCCTACCGCCGAGCACGGGGGCGAAACGCTGCTCCTGCTCGCGCTGAATGGGGCTCGATCACAAAGCGTAAGAGAAAGGGCAGCTCGCGAGGCCCCTCGGCTCAGCCCGGTGGGAAGCCCTTGTCTCGTGCCGCACATGGCTTTTCTCCCACGGAGCGAGGGAGGGGAGGATATAATGTCGTTAAACAAGTCATCCAAAAGGGCAAAGAGCGGCCGGTAGTCTACAATGTAAAGTTTAATCGCTTCTTTTGACTCGTGACACCATTCACACGAGCCCCTCCGCGCGCCCTGTAGAGTCTTGAGTGTGTTTCCTAATAATAAAAGGCAGCTGCAACACAACATGAGCCGCCCTTTATATATTAAGAGTCTTAGTGTAGCATGAGGAAGTTTTAGAAGTCTAAAATATGTTAGAGTGACTGGAGAATAAAAAATCTGGTCATGTTTGTGCAGGTATTGTGTGTCTGTGCGTAAAAGTAGACGTGCTTTTACTTTGTTAGGAGCCTTCTTCTTGATTTGGCACAGTGGCAAAGAGTAAAGACAGAGCGTTTGACCCTGGTGGAATTAGTGTCATGGTTCACCCAAGTAAGATTTACATCACCCTGTTCATTGTTATCCACAGACTTGACTTATGTTGGGTTTTATAACGTCAAAGTCTGTTTGTGCAAAGAAAAAAATAATATTTGCGCAATATTTGTTTCCAAAGGCATTTTTTCAACGTCAGATTTTCCCTGTAAAAGGCCCCAAGAGTGTGTTTTTATATGATGGGGGATTCCTCCCGGGTCTGGACACCCTGTTCGATTTCTCCTGCGAGAGAAAAAGAAAGAGAGAGAGAGAGTCTTCTTTCTGTCTCCTGCTGTTCGCGCGTCGTTTTGGGCTCTCCACGGAATTTAAACGTCACTCACGGTTGCGCGAGAGGCTTCACGCTCCATGTGTCGCCAGTCCCCTGCCTCGCGCACATTAATATTCCTGTAAGTCTCAGTCATGAATAACAATTACACCGTATACCGGGGGTAGAGGCGGGAGCTCGGTGCTCACACTCAGAGCGGCGGCAGCTCCGGGCGGAGGAAGGTTGTGTGTTGTGTGGAGCTGTAGAGAGAGGGCCGTGCCTGCAGATACACACACGCTGCTTTTACCTGGAATGACTTAGTGCTATTCAACCCAGCACGAGCTTTACTATCCTGCTGTTTAACCGTGAACCCGCTCGTGACACCAGCATACAGATGTTAGTTCACTCCTACTCCACTGCGGTGAGTTTTCCTCCTCACTGTGTATTTCACTATTGGTTTATTCTAACAGTGAATCAGTTCATATGGCTATGAGTTTTTTTTAGTAGTGAGACATTTATAATGAGGCTATAAGATCTTTCCTCCGGGCTTTTGTGTGCTTTGTGTTCAGGAGATGCAGAGACAGTTAGGCTGCTGTGGCTACATCACCAGAGGCAATCCTCCAGTAAATGCATCATGATCCTAGGCCTCCATATGCTTTCATTTGCTTAAAATGTGCTTTCCATTCTGCAAGGAGTTCATTTTTTTCTCTTCTTCTCTGCATCCTTCCTGAAGGACCGGCATGACGGTGTCTCGAGCCACAGCTCGCGCCTGTCCCAGCTGGGCTCGGTATCGCACGCGGGACCATACTCCAGCGCGCCACCGCTGTCTCATGCGCCCTCGTCGGATTTCCAGCCTCCGTACTTCCCGCCGCCGTACCAGCCGCTCGCTCACTACCAGAGCCAGGACCCGTACTCCCACGTGAGCGACCCGTACTCCCTGAACTCCCTGCACCAGAGCCAGCAGGGAGCATGGGGGGCGAGGCAGCGGCAAGACGCAGCCGGGGATCGGATGGACAGCTCCTCTCTGCTGGCTCAGCCTCGGGCCTCTCTGCCTCAGCTGTCCGGGTTGGACCCACGGAGGGACTACGGTGGCGTGCGTCGGCCCGATGTGCTGCTGCACTCCGCTCACCCGGGACTGGATCCCAGTATGGGAGACGGACTGCTGCAAGGGCTGCACGGCATGGAGGATGTTCAAGTGAGTCAAAGGTCACAGCTCAGAGTCATGAGTGTAGTCTGCATGAAATATTATTTTCTTCTTCCATTTATTGTGATTTTTAAGGTATTTTAAGGATTATGGGATCACTCTATTAGATAAAGGTGAGACTACAAGTCAGTTGTTTTCAAGTTGGCTCCAGGAAGGGACTACCAGGGAATGTGCCGCTGGAATTATATTACAATGAATCGAGTATTATCTCAATAACAGACAAGGAATTTATGAATTGTAATCATGAATTTTACAACCAACTAAACAATCATATTTACTGCAGGTACAAATGCTTGCCTGCTAATATTAAACAACTCAGTAGCAAGTTTTTCCTAGTTTAAATGGCAGCTAGAAAATGCTGCAAATAAACTAAACTAGAATAAATCAAAAAAATGAAACGTATAAAAAAGGGGAACGAAATGGATTGGTAATTGTTGACAGTCCTCTTCATTGTCTCCGCATGTTCTCCGTGCCATTAGAGTTGAGGTCAGTGAACTCCGAGCAGCTCCCTCAGGGCTGGACTCTCAAGCAGCTGCAGCCTGAAACGCAAATGGCCCACAGCTAAGCAAAGTGTCTTCAGAGACATCTTCTTTGATGAGAGGACGCTGATGTGTGGAGTAATGATGGGCTGCATGGATCAAATGTTGCTTATGTAGACTGAAATCCACCAGCCTAAAAAAAAAAAATGAATTCAAAAACAAAAAGATCTAAAGGGACGCTGCAACATTTTAATATATTTGATAGAAGAATAATATTAATCCTGTGTTCTAGATCCTATATATTAGTATTATTATTTCTACTATTTTTATTATTGCAGTTCATACTATTAGATTTTCTCTTTTTTTTTTTTTTTTTTTTACATGATCTGGATTTTTTTAATGTATTTTTTGTTTGGTGCAAAGGTTCCAAATTAACAGAGCGAGCTGCTAAAGACTCGGTGAAATTGACTTTATAGTCAGCTGTGTAGGATTTCATCTTCCCCTCGTCTCTCCCTCAGGGCACAACCATCACCAATTGTGAACTGATTCTCATTTCTGGCTTTCTCGTATGTGTGCCATGTATTTATTAACCCCATATAAATTTGTTTTTTTTTACGAATTATCATTTCTTTTTTATATACGAGTGTGAAGCAATGATGACATCAGCTCTGTTTAACAAGTAGTTTATTCGATAGGATGATGAATGAGGCTTTTTTTATGACAATTGTAAGAAGCATGAATGGATTATAAAAGCACGTTTGATTGATGTGTGGAAACAAATTGCTTCAAATATGTATTTTTCCTGCTTTATTGCAACTGAAATAAATCCTGTAGGGATTTTTTTACGTGTGCTGGAGCTGGATTGTTTGATTGAATTGAACTGATATTAAGCTTGACGTTAAGTGGCTTGTTACAGTGAGGATCATCGTGTATAAAAGCGCTCTGTAATGATTCGTATTCATCTCGGTTTCAAACAGACCATTGACGACACCAACGGAACGAACATAATGGATCAATCAGTAATTAAAAAAGGTAAACACACACACACACACACACACACACACACACACACACACACACACACACTCTACTCTGTCTGCATGAGCAATGTTGCCAATATAGTACAAATGCACCAATATATTAAAATGACAATATATAATAGAACTATTAAATATATTTCAAAATAAAACTATAATTTGGGAACTATTTTATTCATTCTTAACACACTCAGACTAAAGGAGAAATGCATCACCACTGACAAGAGGTGGCACCTCATCTTGGAGGTTATTTACTCCATGTATTGCTAAGTAATTAATTCTGTGCTATGACGTATGATGTTTATGGGATGCAGAGGTGGATAAATCAGAGCCTACAACGCACATAAAGGGGTAAATATGAGAACCATGTGGACCTATACTGGATCAGACCATACAGGCAGTGCTCCCTACATTTTGGGTCCAGGATGAGGAGCTGGAAGCCGGGGATAACGATCCCGGTATATTGACTGCCAGGCAGTGTGTCGCTGACAGGCTGCCATGCTGCCGCTCTGATGATGTGAGGTGATTTAGTTACGGGATGTTGAGTGACTGAGCTCCCCGCGGGGCATTTAAGCCGCTGATGTAATAAATGGCACTGCTCACGGAGATCTCGTGAGCTCGTTTAGAGCTAATCTGCGGTATTATCCCCCGTGGAGCTATCAAAACCCCCTCGCACTGGCCCCTACGCACGAGGCTTCTTCTTTCTTTTCCCTTTTTTTTAACGCCATTAACACGAGCATTAACACGCGGGAACCGGGATGAAGGAACATCTAGTTGCTGCTGGTGGGAGTTAAACCGGCCGTGGAGAAAAGACAGGGAGGTGGTTAATGCGATTTGGGAGCGCGAGCCAATCAACAATCGATAATATTGTAATGAGAATGTCGCGCGACATTAAATAACAGCAAATGCCCGGCGCGTGGGCGCCTCATTAGGCCGGGGCCGCCCTCTGAGCGCGTGTGGTCTCATATACACTGAACCAAAGTTTGACATAGCACAGACATTGAAAGTTAAAACACACACACACACACACACACACACACACACACACACACACACACACACACACACACACACACACACACACACATCCAGGAGCAAGATCACGTCCCAGATATATTATTATGTAAGATATCAAATCATATGAATAACTTCTCGAACCTTCCTCCTTTTAGTTCCCATGCCACCCAAAAATATGGGCTCTCTGATGCTCGGCAAGGACGGCCTGATCGGTGGAGTGACCGTGAACATAAACGAGTTGTTCTGCTCGGTACCGGGCCGCCTGTCGCTGCTCAGCTCCACCTCCAAGTACAAAGTGACCGTAGGGGAGGTGCAGAGGAGACTGTCCCCGCCCGAGTGCCTCAACGCCTCCTTGTTGGGGGGCGTGTTGAGAAGGTATGACTGCAGCCTCAGAGCATGTTGGCACATACACACACACACACACACACACACACACAGAATAACCTGTAGAAGCTGTGTGGATAGTATCTGACACATTTACATACACAGGACAGGAGCATCTTTTAATTAAACCTAGGGCTAAAACGCCTGTGTGTGTGTGTGTGTGTGTGTGTGTGTGTGTGTGTGTGTGTGTGTGTGTGTGTGTGTGTGTATCTGTGCCATTTATCATCTTCATTCTACTTAACAATTACTCATTCTCCAGAGACAAACTGAAGCACAAGCTGATGAATGATTGGAGTGCATTTTTTTAAAAGATAAGTCTAAATATTTATGTTCTGGATGCTTCATCATTTCACATGCATTTGGTTTCCGTTGTTTCTACAGAGCAAAATCCAAAAACGGTGGGAAGTGTCTGAGAGAAAAGCTGGAGAAGATTGGACTGAATTTACCTGCTGGAAGACGCAAAGCTGCCAATGTTACATTACTAACGTCACTAGTAGAAGGTGATTGGTTCATTTGTGCTTCTTTTTTTTACTATATAAACGTGAAAAGTGCAGAAACATATGCCAGCTTTACTCTGAAGTGGGGACAGGTTTGACAACAGACACCTACACTGTTACTTCTTTGTATTTCACGAGGTGTGTGTTAAACTGACATCCACTGTGAAACACCATCACCAGAAATTGCCTATAACCAAAATTACAAAGGTCATGACCTGAGAGGGATTTGGCAATGGCACTGTCTGAATAATAAAAAAAATTAAATAAAAAGTAAGGATGAAGTGTCAAAAAAAGAAATAATGAGAGTTGAACAGGTGGATAGAGAAAGGTTAAGGTCTCTAATTTGTAATTAATTAATTAGAGGCCACAGTTTGGGCCTGCATCATTATATTCCAACGTTTGAACCACAATACATAATATAGTCTTCTTTAGTGGCCTTATTTCTGACTCATACACTAAATTTGGTCATCTGTTGATTTAAACTGAGCCATTTTTTTTAATTTATATCTAAAAGGTAACAGTTTCCTTATATGTTGAAATGTGGTTTAATATTTATATAAGCATGCATCTTTATTTCTCAGACTTTCATATGCTTAAACGTGACTGCCTGTGTCCATTCTTCCCTTCAAAAGACCAAATAAATCAGCCTCCTCTTTTTTTCTTAAACCATTAAATCTAATTAATTGGCTCTTATCGTTAATGTTCACAATAAAACAGTGAGAGTTCTACCACGTTTTATTGTTTCTGCTTCAGCTGAAGGGGCGACAGGTGAGGGGGAACGTGTGCGTAAAATGATAACCATTTGAAACAATTGCATGGATAACGGACACCAGGAAAGATGGCATCACAGTAAATTAATTAATAGTTGATGATTAAAAAAAAAAGAAAAAGAGGGATAAGGGCTGAAGCGGGTTTAGGGGTTTAGATAAAACGTGAGGAGTGAAATAGAAATGCGCTAAAACATCTGGATGGAATATTTATCTGCATCTTATTATTCCTCATATATTTATTTAAATTGACTAACAGACTACACACACACACACACACACCTTCCCCTCAGGTGAAGCGGTCCACCTGGCCCGGGATTTCGGTTACATCTGCGAGACGGAGTTTCCCACCAAAGCCGTGAGCGAGTACCTCAACCGGCAGCACACCGACCCCAACGAGCTGCACACGCGGAAAAACATGCTGCTGGCGACAAAGTGAGTTTGATGGAGCGTTTGATTAGATTGTGTTCCCTCATAGCTTTTAGATGGCGTTTGCTCATATAGATGCCTGCACATACACACACACACACACACACACATATATAAAAGACAATGATAATGAGATTTTAACCTGCGATTTCTGTATTTAGACAGATTCAACCAGAGTGAAAGTTGGAGAAAAGAAGCAACAATAAAAATGCAGATTACAAAAACAAAATCAAGTGAGCCACTTTAGCTTGAGCCATATAACGCAGCAGATGTTCTCATATTTCAATGTCCTAAAGCTCCATTTGAGCCCAGAAATTTCCATTTGAAACCATTTTGGTTGCTGTTGGTTTTAATTACATAACTGCACTCATGCAGGGGTGAAAACAGGCCAGTCTTCTTATCCAAATAGGAACATTTAATGAAATTATTGTGAAATTAAACTCTTCCCTCATTTTCCTGAGGCCTCTATGGCCTCCTATTAAGGACCCCCCTGAGGGTGCAAGCCCCCTGCTATACTCTGTACTGTGCTGTGCTCTGTATCACACACAGTCCATTCTGCCACAGTGAACATAGCACTGTTATTTGGAGGGAAAAAAAGAAAGATTTCAACATGGATTTAGTCTGTAATGAAACGGTTGATTGAGGAGGAAAAAGGCCACAATTAAAAAATGTGGGCATTTAAGCATAGAGCAGAATTATGCAAAGTTAGGAGCATCATAACATCTACAGTAAATACAAAATATAATTTGATTGCGATATATAAACTAATTCTATAAAAGCATTACCTACATCCCCCTTCACTTTGTATGCAGCTGCATAACTTAGCATCTTCACAAGCTCTTCTTCTTCTTTTCTTTTTTTTACAGCACACTTTTATCTTTATCTTCTGATGAGCCTTATGTGATACAGGACCTCTTTTATGTGCCCTATAGAGCCCACAGACATAAAACACAGCGACAGCCTCAGAGCTTGTATGTTTGACCTTTGCTTCTGGTCTTAGAGGCGATCCCATTTTACCGGTCTTCCTTGTAAAAGTTACTTATATTAATCCATTTCTTATGGCTGTTAAACTGTGGAATTGAATCCAGCATCTTGTGATTACCTTTAACAGCTGAGCAGCATAGATTTTTTTTTAAACAGAGACACAAGGGCAACAGTGATGAAAATCACTTTGGATTTTTGCCTATTTTTACAATCACCAAAGAAGCCCTAATGACTAGCCCTCTTCTGTGGCCATTTATTTAGCCAAATGTGGGTTTTCTTGATGAAAAGGTTGCAAGCAGAGTAGTAAACCACCTAACAAAGATCCCCTTTAGGAAGCTTGTATTTTTAGCTTGCATAAATAGTGCTGGCCTGCACTGCATAAACCATCTGCCTGTGCATTTATGTGTATGTGTACATATGTGTGTGTGTGTGTGTATCCACGCTGTGCTCAGTACGTACGTTTCGGTGCTTGGGATGTTTGATGCTCTGATTCAAACCTGTTCCAATACTGTGTGTCGTTGCTGCCTGTTAGAAATTCATTATTTAGCAGTGAAGTGTTTCAAGTCGTCAGAAAACAACAGCGAGAGCCGTGAGTGTAGCCGGGGGTGGCTGCTTCTCCTCTCTACTCTCCTAACCCCAGCTGGGCTCGGCCTGCACCGCCTGTCACTCATTTGCTGTAGCTCTGCCCTCGGGCCGCTTACAGGGTGTGTGTGTGTGCGTGTGTGTGTGTGTGTGTGTGTGTGTGCATGTGGCGTGCAAGAGGGAAAGCCAGAGATAGAGAGGTCTCTTGAATATAAAATGTGGGCCTAAAAAAATCAGACCGTGATTTGCTGAAATTTAACAAGGAGAAGGAGATGAGGAGGTGATTTATATTTTACTGTTGAATTTTTGTATGAAATCTATAGAGGGATGGAATGACTCAAAATATACAGCATCACTGCTCTGGCATTAGTTTCACTTTATTTTCTAACATCCATTAAGGCCAGTGCTTTTTTTAAGGTCCTCTAATCAGCTATGTGTTATTGAAAATGAACCTAAACGCATTTAATTAGTTGATTTATGGCATGTTCTTGTTCTCAATGATTATTTATTTAAACATAAACAACATAAGGTGATATTGTGATACTGTCTGCAGTTTCAATGGTGACTAATGAAGTCTGATTGAAACTTTGAAACATTTAAAGCATCAACTACAATCTCAATTTTTCCTCAACTCTGCTCTCAAGGTGTATAACTCTGTCCAGTTACTAAATGAAGTAGAAAATGAGGGAAAGGCTGAGGGGAAGAGGGTTAAAATAAAAAAGCAAACTGCTATATTTGATCACAAAATAAGCCCTGGGATATGGTGAATATCACTTAAAGGGGACATAAAAGGAAAAGTATCAGGAGGACAGGTTTTCCTTTGCGATTATATTATGTCATGAAGGCATATCCTAGGATTTAAATGCATTTAAATGTTATTATTTTACCAACTGCATCAGGTATAAGAGACAATGGGTCAATCTGGTATAGGATAGCATTATTTTAATAAATAACAACTCAGTAAATGTATATCTATGAATTTATTTGTTACATTTTGTTTTATAAAGTTAGGAAAGCAACATTTAAGTCAAGTGTGATTTTGTCTTACTAATAAAAGAATGATCCCAGGCTTATTAATGAACACTGGTGTCATCTAAGTATCAGCTGATACTCAAAGCCCAGGTATCAATATCAGGACTGAACAGTTGGATTGGTATATCTCTAGTAATTATGAGTCAACTTAGCTATTTACAGCAGTTGAATAAAATAAAAACACAATGATAGAATAAGTACAACATTCCTGTGACCATTTAATAACACAATTCAATACATTTATTAAGGCTGTAGTGTCTAATTCAAGTTTTTCTATACTGATTGTGTCTATCAAAGCATCCTGGTTTAACAGCTCAAATGTCATGATTAGCACAGTACTGATGCAGCAAGCTATAGCTCAGAGTTTCCATTTCCATTATATAAGTGGATGCAGTTGCTCGGCCTTCCGGCTGCTGCACCACCTGCAATAATTTCATCATCCAGGCTCACAGTGATGGGTTACAAATACTGTTTTAGGGTCTTTTTCTACTCAGGTGATAATACAATACTAGAGCAATATCTGCCTTCAGTTTGACTTACATTGGAAATCATATAAGAATTTAGTGGAATAAAGTGATCTTTTGTTATTAACTTCATTTAAATATGTAGATTTTAATCATTTCAAAGTAATTCAGCTCATAATGGCTACTTGCAGTGTGTCTGTGATACATGTTAAAATAAGTAATCACTGTTTTTTTTTCATAACAAACAACAACATAGAAGTTTAGTATTGAATTCAATCACAAAACCCATCTAGACTTGTAGGATAACAAGATCACTAAGAGCAGCTTTGCATGTTCTTTATGTACCAACTTAAGTGCAACAGCAGGAAGCACAGCTGGAAGTGTCAATTATGAAACTGAATCCTCAAATTAAGTAAAAAAGTACATAAAAAATAATTTTTTTTTACTATTTCATTGACTTAACATATCTAAAATCTACCAAACGAAGAGAAGAGTTTATACAACATGCATTTCATAATCTTTTTACTGTAAGAACTATATTATTTGTTGACTTGACCTAAAATTTTAAAGCCAGCCTTTCCACTCATATTTATAAGACACATGATCCACTGAACTACTGTAATCATTATTTCTACATTCAGACAGCAACAGTCGAAATTTAATTAATGAGGTATTCGGTGTTTTTTTCGGGGGGGAAATCCAATGGCTAATATTACTGAAACCGTAATGCCATTTGTGTCTGATATTTCCCCTCGTTTCTTAATTTCATCATTATTGAACCAGCTTTCGGAGAATTTTTTGGGATGGGCATCTACATGTGATTCTGCAAAAATACCCTCAGTGTAATAAGTGACATTATGTTTTCCTTTAATTTGGCAATTCGTGTTATTTAACTGACATGTTTAGCAGGATTACACAATATACAAGCTCTGCAGCATTAGCCACTTATTATGCATGGATTTAAAGTGATTACATTGCTTATATACCTGTTGCAAAACTCATCTATAACAAGATATTTTGAGTGATAGTCGGCTTTTAATGGAGTTTTTATGTGATAAACAATCTGTGTCAGCCTGGCCAACAGTGGGAGGATGTGTAATTATACACACATCATGTAGGTGCAGGGATATTAGAGGGCAGTAACAATGAAAGGAGAGTAATGCCCACACACTTACTACACAGCCACAATTCAGATTTGAATCTAAACAGACAGTTTTCAATCCAAATTGGGTATTTGTCAGGTCAAAAACTGGAAACTGGTCAGATTTAGAGTTAAATGATAGAATGAGTCCCCTCCTGATGTCTCTATGTGTCTTTTCTCCCCTACAGACAGCTGTGTAAGGAGTTTACAGACCTGCTGGCCCAGGACAGGACTCCCCTGGGCAACTCAAGGCCCTCCCCCATCCTGGAGCCCGGCATCCAGAGCTGCCTCTCCCACTTCTCCTTCATCACGCACGGCTTCGGCTCGCCCGCCATCTGCGCTGCCCTCACCGCCCTCCAGAACTACCTCACCGAGGCCCTCAAAGGACTCGACAAGATGTTTCTCAACAACCCTCCCAACAACCGGCACGGGGACGGTGGCAACAAGGCCGGCGACAAAGAGGAGAAGCAGCGGAAATGAAGCAGGGGGGAGCGGGAAGACACACAGACAGAGGCTGTTACTTCTAGCTTTACACCACTGCGACTGACCTGCCATAAACAGGGCTGAGGTGGAGGTGGAGGTGGAGGAGGACGAGGAGAAGGAGGAGGAGGAGGAGGAAGAGGAGGAGGAAGGCTTGGTAGAGAGAGAGAGAGAGAGAGAAAAAGGCAGAGGAAGACACCCGTGGGCCAGTGTCAGAGAGCACAGAGGGATTTTTCATCTGTGTTACGTTCTTTTCATTCCCCCGAGGACATGGTGGTTACTGTGTTACATCCATTTCGCTCCCCCTGCCTGCATCCTGTGAGACTGAGATGCTGTGAGCAGCCGACAAACGTGTGTGTGTGTGTGTGTGTGTGTGTGTGTGTGTGTGTGTGTGTGTGTGTGTGTGCGCGTGTGCATGAGTGAGCGTGTGTGCTTGTGTTTTGTCAACATCCGTGTGCGTCCTCACACAGAAAAAAGCATTTGTGGGTATGAAGATTGCGTGATGAGCATTCTATCTGTGAAAAAGGTTTGTCTGCTTCCTTAACACAAGTACGAGGAGGGAGGGTGTTAATTTATGTGTGTAAATATTTATTTATATTAATTTAAAATGGATGGTTGTGTAAATAGGTGTGCCAGCTATTTTGGAGTAGGCCTATTTATCTGTGATTCGACCTTTGTGAGCCGGCAGGGGGACGGGACTCATCCAGTGTTTTTCTGTTCTTATAGAGCTGTTGTCATGGTGCTGATGATGGGTAGACATGCTTCTAATTGTCCAGTGATTTCATTTCTATCACATTGATAATAAACCATGTGTTTTATTATGCGAGGTGTGCAGCCTGCGCCTTTTCTCCAGGAATGTCCTCCACTGAATTGGGGGAGCCGACCTACCTTCAATTCAATCGAAAATGTAAAAAAAAAAGATCTTTATTAGCTGATGTTAGGGCATTTACCTTTACTTCACTTCATGAAATATTCATGAGTGAATCCATACTTGAAGTGTTTTACTTTTGGGGCATATACTGTATGAGAAAATGCATTATTTTTCCGCAATTGGATTTGGATTTACCCCAACAGTGATCCTCAAGTGGGATTGGTCAAATTCAAAAGGAATTGAGAAATGGTGAGAAATGTTTAACCTGCTGCTGCCTGTTCATACCAACATGAATGGGCCAAAAACAGCTTTGAAGTGACCCAATTTCCTCATTTTTCACTTTAACTAATATACTTCAGTGCACTACCTTTTATTTGCTGCAGTAGACAGTACATTTCTGTTCGTCATGACAGCATTGCAAAACAGAACTCAGAACGGGTATTTCAGACATCTCTATAAAACTACTCAGCTTGACTATCAGCCTACATTTGCTGTAGAGCCAAAGAGAAGAAGGTTGGATGAGAAGGCTCTTTATCATTTATCATTTTATTTATAAGGGAAGAAAATGTCTGGAAGTTGTTATATTCAATAACACAATCCTGAATTCTAATGCACATAAAGGGGTTATCCCACAAAAATTCATAGTAAAATTACCACCAATATTCATAATGCAGGATTGAAGGAATTCCCAAATGAAATAACCGGACATGTAATACATCACTAAAGTTACTCACATTTACTGATGCTAGTTATGGTTCTCCTCACAATAGTACATTTATTTGTTGAATAATGGTCAATGCTTATATTTCATATCTATGCTCCAAGTCAGAGTCAAGTTAAATTAGGCCTATACACTAACTGAGCATTTTATTAGGAACACCTGTGTAATCTAATGCAATCCAATACAACAGCTCTGACGTAAATTCTACTTTTACGAAGATTATACTTTTTCACTTCTTGTTGGCAATGTCAGAAAGGTGATAATTCAATTGTATATTTAAAGGTCATAGTGGGTGATGGTATTAGAGTGCATATTAATTCAATATAATGTAGTCGGGTACACTACCACCACCCACTATGACCTCAATAATAAACATAAAGTAGAATAAATATCTACGCATCCAATATCAACAGCATATCAACTAAATGTGGACCTATGAGCTTTGTAAATGTAGAATATATGGCAGAGCTGTAAATTGCATAGGTGTACCTAATGAAGTGCTTGGTGATTAATTTGTATGATCAAAGAGATTGCTGATTGGGCCTTTAAAAATGTTAATATGTTACTAATGGTCACTTATGGTTAAGTGTCAAGATTATAATCCCAAAGGAGAATGTGTAATAGCCTCCTAATAATAGCTTAGTAATAATAAAAGTAACAATAATAATAATGACAATCTTTGCAGGGTGGTTTAAAATGTCTGTAGCCTAGTCCATATAATGCAAAGCCCCTGAAATGAATACTCTCTCTCTCTCTCTCTCTCTCTCACACACACACACACACACACACACACCATGATGGATACGGTCTTATTCCGGGGAGATAATTGGCTGTATTTTCCAGCCGGTGAGGCGCTCGTTCAGAGAGGCTTCTCTCTCGCACGCGCGCAGGGGGAATAGAATCGTGCCTCGCGGACCCGCTTCTGCGGCGGGGATCTACCGCCGGTGTGCTAATGACGGGAGAGCGCGAGAGACACGCAGAGAAAAGTAGAGAGAGGCAGAGAAAGAAAGCTAATGAGAAAGAAAACGGGGAGCTGGAGAGACATACAGAGCGTGTGTGTGTGTGTGTGTGTGTGTGTGTGTGTATGTGTGTGTGTGTGTGTGTGAGTGTGTCCCGCGGGCTGACTGTGACCCGTGGAGTGGAACGCCGCGTGACGCAGGTGCAGAGTTCAGCACCCGCATGTCCGCGAGCGATTCCCGCCTGTACAAAGCCGGGAAGCTGCTGAGCATCAGTGGCTCCAACAACGACAGGTTGGCTGGAGCCATAAACAAACAAACAAGCTAAAGAAAACAACACACAACAAACACGAAGAGGCACGTGAGGCTTTAGCATAGTCACTCAGTCAGTATCAATCAACAGGACAAATGACAGTTTATTTATTAGCATTTAACAGTAAATCAATGATATTTAAAAGAGCTGGAGGACATTTTAATGTTAGCTTACTTTTCTGTTGATTCAATGCGTGACTGAATGCTTCAAAGAATTGATTCTTTTTAGATATAAGTAACTTTGCTAGTATGTAACAATACTGGTCTGGTTTAGGAATCTAAAATAACTAATTATTTAACTATAAATAAATAAAAATAACTTGTATAGGTTTGTCAGAGATAACAATGTTACTAACTGCTCAATTACAAACAAATCCCAAGCAAAGAAAGATTACATTTCACAAACGTATTAATTCTGCTAGATGATAAATGGATACTGGAGTTTGTGGAATAAAAAAAACAAAAACAAAAACAGCCAGACTAAAGAAAATAAATAGAGCAAAATTTAATCTTAAAATGTCATTAAAGCTCAAATGACAATACACGAAAATATTACATGTAAAGGTTAAATATAATCAACTAAAATCCTCCATAATGAAAAGAAATTAACATCTACAAAATGACTCCATGCCACAACATTTAATCACAGCAATGTTTCAGTCCTACATGGATCATCATCAGGTCACAATGCTTGTAAAAATGGGAAAAACACAATTATATTTATACATCCATGCCCACCAATAGACTCTAATGACGACAGGTGTGTTTAACCAGCAAAGCTGCACAGGGTGATCAATATCTCAAAGCAATTTAATAAAGTACATCAAATAAAGCAGGAATACAAATGCCATACTTCAAAAACAACATGTTTTCTTCCTAATAAAGAATTAATTGGCAGTAAGGCGTCTCTTAGGCTGCTCACTAACTATTTATGAACATGGAGCCTGTTTCTCTCTTCAAAATAAGAACCCAAACTCATGGTTGGAGGAGATTTTTGTTCACATTGAGTCACAAAGTTGGTTCTTCCATTCTGTGTATTGAGCCTCAGGCCTCCTGGAAAAAAAGCTTCATTGTGGAGTCAAAGCTCCATCTATACAGACACTACCTGGTGTTCACAAATGAGTCTTCCAGGGTCACGCAAATATTTTAAATTCAAGCAATCTTGTTGTGGTAGGTTTTGCTTCTTATTCCAGATAAGCAAACCAAACTTTACTTTAGTAAACAGGTTGAATTAAAGTTTGAAGATTTCAAAAAGCCAAAAAAGGTTTTGCAAGTTTCATAGCTTAAAATGTAGCCTAAGGGTAAAAAAGCTTCACCGTTACATTTTATTACTCACAATTTTTTTTAAATAATACCATTAAATGTTTATTGAGATTTTTTTATTTAGTAGCACCGGTTATATAAAGAGTACATCATGTAGGTGACATTAAAATCCTATAAATACAAGCCTATGCAGATGTCACCAGTTGATCATGAAAGATAATGTCTAATTTTGAGTTCACTTACACCTTCCAACTTTTTTCTTGACTTAAATAATATAATTACATGACAAATAATTACTTAAAATAATAATCATAACCAGTGGGATTTGGCTTTAAATTGTATTTTATATCTGTCTTGTTAAGTATTTCTCTCCTTAAGGACATTCCAGTAGCAATGCAAATCAGTGCAAATACACAAGTTTGAAACCTCATGCAAAACTCCAGACAACAACCTTGATGTGTCAGTACCACTGTTTGCTGCTCAGGTAACAAATGCTTATTCATATGAACACAAATTCAACTGAAAATATACATTTTTAGGGCTCTTACAGGAGTTTGTAACACAAACCTCCGATTCCCCCATTCTATATTACTGCGAGGACACTTTCGTTTTGTTTTGTGATAGCAGAACAACTCCAACAGTGAGATTATATTAAGACTAACAGCGATGAAAGCTGTGATCCTGTGACACTGCTGAAGAAAGTCAGTGAAGAGGGCTTACACCAAAATCTACAGAGAAACCAATAGTATGGAGATGGAAAGTCTGGGTAACACTTCAACAGACCTTAAAATTAAGACATGGAGGAATGTCAACTTTTAGACTATTACATAAGTGATTTTTTTTTTTTTTTTGGTTTATGAAAAGTATTAAAGTTTGATGGTATAAGTTTGACTTTTTGTAGGTGGTGCTCTGTTGTTATTGCTAAAGTACATCACTTCCTGTACACCAGGGAAAGATCCACCAGCTGCAGAGTGGATGGAACAGCAAACCTGCATACAATATGAATCACTTGTGTTTGATGAATTGGTGATAATGGGAGGCAAAATTTAGTTTTATGAAAATGTCACAGGTTGTTACTTTAATGAGCAGAACAGTGGAATGTAATCCACTTATGAACATAGAGCGAGCTCATGAAAACAATGAAAACATTTGATAGAGGCAAAGTATGATAGCAGCACTGATGGTCTTTTTTATATGTAGTTATGTCTAGATTTCTGTCGGTCTGTCTGTCAGTTTGCCAGAAAGTGAGAGAGCAGGCCCCCATCAGCAAAGCCCCTCAGCACTCTGTCACGCAATGGGCTGTAAAAATGCTTATCCAACACACACACACACACACACACACACACACACACACACACACACACACACACACACAGGTTATCCAGCATGCAGACAGCCGAGTGCTGGTCGGGAGTAATTCCTGCTCGGGGCACTGTGCTCCAGGCAAGGCAGGCGCGTGCTGGATATTTCATTATTCATTAATTTACTGTTTAACAAATCCTGTCATTACTGAGCCAGAGCCGAGTTCACACACATACACACGCACACACACAAAACACACACTCGCAGCAGTGGGTGTCAGGCGTGGCAAATCGGCCTGTTTGATCCCGGCCTTCTCAACAAACGGAGAGAGAGCCATGAATAATAAGAAACGCGGAGCCTCGCCGGAACGAGGGAGCGTGACACTGTCTCACAAAAAGCCCTTTAGCATGGAGTAAAGCTCCGCCGGGGCCTCACCGAGGGCCCAGGGTTCATTATATGAAAAGACAAAACAAACAGTTGGCACAACTGTGATCGATATGAAAGGCAAAGCTCCCACACACACAAAAGGCGAAAGCGAATCAGTCATGTTTGACAAAAGACACTGTACTGTTTCCTTTCTGCACATGGAGGACTCTAGCAGAGCTGCTGTTTACTATTTTCACTGCTCCATTAATGGGATAAAGATTAAAGCTGTGAATGTTATTGGCTCAGCCATCCTTGTTTTTGGCTCAAGTCCTTACAAAAACAAAGGGGTATCTACTCGAGTTTCTCATAAAACAGTTGAATATATACAGAATGATGAACTCAGACACTAGAGTAATGACTTTTACTTTCCCTTTTCAGTCTAGTTCACTTAATTAATTAACAGAGGAAGCCTCGAGGCTGAAAATATTCATTATTTCACAGGAAGAAAAACATGTATCATAAATATTATAATGATATATTTGTGTTGTACAAATACATTCTATTCATCACTCAGTAACCAAAACCACTGTGTTAGGATGTACGGTTTGCAGCTAGAAAAGGTAGAGAAAGGTGAGGGACTTGACAGTGGACCTGGCGTGAGAAGTTAAAGCCTTCTGGTCCTGACACTGATTGCCAAAGCGAAGGGATAAGACTGGCATTCCAAGGAGAAACGACTTTATTTCTCAATCTGCTGCCCTCAAGTACACTGCGATCTGTGGGTGGCCACAGACTTGATGTCATTAACATGTGACATATGTAGAGCTGACTGGGAGTGGCTGGAGGCCAGTGTTTGTCTCCTCTGCTGTTCTTGTGTCTGTGGACCAGGCAGGCTGAGTCTGGGCTTTGTCAGCAGTCAAGCAGCCAGCCAGCCAGGCCACTGTCTGCTGCTGTTGATAGTGAACGCGTTTATCAGTATGCATGACGGACAGTGTGCATGAATGTGTGTTTGCTGGTAGCTCAAGGCAGGAGGGGGTGGCGGTGGGGGTTGAAGATGCGGGGGGGTCTGGCTGTTTGTTCTGTCAGGGGGGTCCTTGCTGGATGTGTGGGCAGGCAGGGACACGGGCAGTCCGGGTCCCTTAAGGTTGGGTTGAAGACGCTGAGTTGAAGTGACACAGCTGCTGCTGCTGCTGAGGCAAGGCTGCCTCTCCAGACGGGTCAAGGTTACACAGAGGAGAACACACTCATGCCACATCGCTTCTCGCGCTCACTTACACACATAGACACCCGCACACAAACACAAACACACAAAGCAAATGCTCCCTCTAAACCAGCAACACAATGTCAAACACATCCGATCACACATAGCATATAATCACTGGAGATCTTTACAGGTTCAGCATTTTAACAGATTAGAATCTGGATTAACACACATTAATGAATTACTTTTTGTCATGTAATCATGCTAATATTGATGTTGCCATGCCATTGGCTGGTACCACTAAAGGGCTGACTCATGCCTACATATATTGTCATGTAGCCTCTTACAATTGCGACTGCACCTGCTGAGGTTTCAGGCTATGTTGAGATACATGCCTGTCATATGATTATTACCTTCCTGGGATGTTGCTGTGAATGGTACATCCACTATGACCACTGAGGGGTGATGAATCTACAGAATAAACTATAGAACACCTTCAAATTACATGTTGAACCACTATTAAAATACAGCCTTTAGCTAATGAAAATGTGAAAAGATGTACAAACCTTTAGTGAAAAACTTCTTTTCAATCGCATTTTCAGACTTTCAGGAGAGAAATTCCTTGTACACCAGACACCATTGACCACTTGCAACCTCTTACAACTCTAAAAGTTGTTTGATAAATTTACAATGCAGTACAAAGTCAAGAGGTTGTAATATGTAGCACAGCAAGCTAGCAAAGGGCTGTAAACAGAACTGCTTTCCACGCATGTGCAGTGGTGTCTGCTCTACAAAGAACTACTCTCCTGAGACTGAAAATGAGCAGTTATTAGTTTCTGGAGCCATTTCTAAACAATAAACCGTTAGCTTTGCTGACAATAAGAAGAATATAGAAAATGACCAGTTGTATCCTTTAAGCATAACTTGTTTGACATGACTATAACCTTTCTACCAGCCAAGAAGGTTTGGTTGCCTAAACTGTTAAAGAAGTATCGCTATCGTTGTGTATTCATTCCACCAATGACAGTAGTTATTTGGAATTGTGTTGACACACACCCTTTCTGTAGTACATATGGGGGCCTGTTGAGGAGTTTGGGTGTTTTCATTGCAACCAAACAGCAGTAGATTCAAGGATTAAGCAGTAATTAAAAGTCAAGATAATATCCAAACATACTGTAGGTTATCCATTGATGCTACCTGCTTCATTTTCTTTCTAACACCAGCTCAAACTGGTTTAAAATCATTTTACTATTATACAACATACTGAACTGTGAAAATGTGCTTGGTGGAGCTGACCTTGACATTCACTTCCTCCTACACTGCACAATGGGTAGGTGATAATCATTGAAATCTGCAGCTGTAATGAAAAGTGGCAAGATCTTACATGGATTCAGTACCAGTAGAAGTGAATACTGGTATAAGATATTTCTCAATACAGGACAAAGAGGAAATGAGTAAAACATTTTTGATGAGATGAGAATAACAATACATACACCACCTTTCCTGAGCTCCGCCTTGGAGAGTGTGTGTTCATTATTAACTCCTTGTTCATTCAAGCCTAACACACATCTACACACACACTCTCCCTTGAGAACCAGTTGTTATTAGCTGTGGTTATTGTTGAAGGCACGCTTGGGTCATACCACTTACAGACACAAACAGGCAGGATCTATGAATGGACGGAGGGGTGTCACTGCAGGGGGTCAGATATGAGACAAGAGCATGGATCGTAGACATGATGAGGTTTCAGCTCAGAAGAGAAATAAATCTATATTTAGTCCAAAGTGGATACCTAGAGAGAGCACTAAACTCTTAAAACAGTTTAATGAGGACAGAGGAAGAGGATGACCGAGGGGACCAAGCAGTAAGGCTCAAGGAGCTCAGATGTGGAAAGCAAAAACAGTCATTTATTTATTTAAATTAGAATTCAAAAGTAGCCAACATTTAAAAGGTACACGAAATGTGAAACTAGAAAAATAATTTGAAAAGCTATAAACCATTCAGTGACCTCACAAATGAAAAAGTACTTGAAATTGAAGTGCTAACCGTGCTAAAAAGAAAGAAAAACTACAAACACTGGTGTAGAATGAAGCAACTGAGGATGATATTGGCAATGAAAATATTTAGAGCTGCAATTGATTGATCAACATGTTCTCACTCCCAACTCCTCACATACAGTTGCTTGATCAGGACCTTTTGGCACCACTTTTTTACTCACTGGATATCACTTTAGAGTCATTTTCCAACATGCAGGGCTGTCCATTCATGCAATATGAACCCTCCTGCAGTGCTGTACGATACTGTGAGCATCGGTCCAGGGGGTGAACTGGAAGACCTTCTGCCTGGAAGTATTTTCCTCGCTGTCAGTGCTGTGTTACGGTTTTCTTTTAATGATATCTTTAATTTTTCTCAATGCAAACAGTGCCTCCTCAACAATTCATCAGGTCAGTGTTAAGGCCATCAGTTTTAATGACGTCACCTTTTGTTATGAGATAAAGTTTTGTCCGTTTTTGAGTAGCGTAGAGAGTTTTTTTTTAATTTCTAAGAATATGTGACTGAGGATATTGAATTAATCATCATTCTCAAAACAGAATTCCTCAATTAATATCAAGCCACATCTTCCAATAAAGCACTCAACGCTTGAAATCAGTTTGTTAGTTAGTTAATTAGATTTTCTACTGTAGCCATATAAACAGGATGAAGACGAGGTTATCAAACTGGACTTTACATGTTACATCCCTCATTTAATCCCTGCACTTGTTACTTTCACATATTTCATTAAACTGGGCTTGAGATTTTGCATTCAACCTCCACTATTATATAATACACTTCACTTCTTGTCCATAGCACAGTCCATATTCCCTTTGTGCAGTCAATATTTCCAGTTTTATACCTCATTTATATCTCAAAAGTCTATTTAATTTATAATATTACTATTATTATATAATATTGTTTATGATCTATGATCTATGATCTTACTTGTGTCTATTTTATCTGTTTTATTCTTATGCGTTTTGTTTTTGGGCAGCAAACGCCAAGCCACATTCTTTGTATGCTTGCATTGGCTAATAAAACAAAAGGATTGAATGGACTGTGTAATGCTGACATAAAATTAAAAAAAAAATCCAAAAAAAATCATAAAGATACAAAATAATCTCCCAAATCTCCAGAGTTGTGTAAATACTAGCCTATGCAGGCATCGGTATTTGATGACCTTGGAATGAACCCTCACCCGAATCAAAGCCCTCCAGGCCTTCCTCCAAGCCTGGAGTACTGCTCTAGATTGTCAGCAGCATTTTAATCTCTGAAGGTGACTCATTTTGGTCACTAATTCCACTACAAAATAAAAAACAAACATAGCAAAAAGCTTCATTTTACTCTCTGAAACTGAGCCTGGGATAGCTTGTGTCCATAAAATGGGAAAATGAAAACTTTGTAGTACAGCTATACCAAATACATCAGTGGAAAGGTCTCGTCCTGGAGAGTAACATGTGTCAGCATGAAGACTCTACATGGCTCCTGTTTCAATATACTTATCTTTGAACCTTGTCCTCAGTGCACGGTTAAAGGCTTATAATTCTGCAATAAAAAGGACTACAGACATGGGACCAACTGCTATAGAGAGCTCTTGACCTCAGGAAGAAATGATGATAAGTATAATCAACAACTGGGGCCACTGTCAAATATGGGTAAAATGTTTCAAATAAAGTTTCATCCTTTTACCAATTAGATATTTATAATCTGATTACAAAAATGTGTTTACCATCTCTTTTAACTCCTCAGTGTAACAACAAAAATTATATTTGAATTAAAACTACAGTTCCCTTGATACAAATCAGCACCACAGTTGTAGTTCTTCCGGTTTGCAAAGTAGGTTTGTAAATATGGTTGTAAAAAGTTTTTAAGTTAGTAAGTTATTTAAGTAGAGACGAAATTGCATGAAATGACACGTGAAAAGCAAAAGAAATGCATCTGACGTGTTAATCATAACTTCCATAACTGCTTAAAGTCTGCTGAGGGGCACCTTCCTGAAGCTGGCCTATCAGAACAGAGTGGGCTCATTAGGAGGGCTTTCTTAAAGACACAGGAGCTAAAATGTCCTGTTTAAGACAGAGGCTGAACTAAGGGAAGATAAATTAGGGTTTTTTTTAAACTGAAAAAGATATTGCTTGAAAAGATATTAAAGTGGAACCCCAAAATAAAATTATAGACCTGGAAATGTACATCATGCGGCCCCTTTAAGGAATAACATCATCATGTCAACATCTGGTCAATGAGCACACACCCATTCAGTAACATCTGGATGTGTATCTGCATAATGTAAATGCAACACAAATAGTGTGATCAAAGATTTGGAGAAGCAGGGTGATGATGTGTTGTAGAAGAGGATGATGACGGAAAAAACTGAAACTGTATTATCTACTGTTTGTTACTGATATAATAGAAATGTTGCTTTGGCTCATAGACAGAGAGACAGTGAGAGAGAGAGAGAGAGAGAGAGAGAGAGAGAGAGACAAAAAGAGAGAGAGAGATGGCCTCAGGGCGATAGAGGTTTCTGTTCAGTGTCTGAACAAAATGCCTGGTCTGATCGAGTGAGCAAGGCCATGAACCAACTATCCACCCCTGTAGCACACAGCCCACCCTCATAATACTTCTAACACTGTGTGCGTGTGTGTGTGTGTGTGTGTGTGTGTGTGTTTGTGTGTGGGAGACTGACAAACAGATGCAGTAGACACACATTCAGAGAGTATGTGTGTGAGCGTGTTAAGACTGGATAGATATACTACTATATAGCCATCAGTTACAACATCTACAGTTTTATTATTATTATACTTAATATAAATATTGATAGCTTTCATAACTTTTTAGGGGGGGTGAAGTTGAAAATCGGACTCTTTATTATAATAATTATTATTATTATTATAACATATTTTTCTACCCCTTCCATTTCCCCCAAAGTAGACTTAATGTTGAAAAAAAAATCTCAATACACACTATCTGTCACCATCACATCTATACTGTTTCAACTCTTCACAGAAGCTATGTAATAAATACATTAAGTGAAATATTAAAACCTACAACTTCATGGTTTTTATGATCTACATGTCTTGTTCATCATTTTATACACAATTTTGACATATTTTATATTTTTGGAGACTTCAAACTACTTTTAACTTCTTTAAAACATAAAATTTAAAGTTTTTGTTTATGATATGTTTTTACCTACCTACTTACTTATGACTTACTAAGTAGGGAGTAAGTACTACTGACTCACTACTTACTACATACTAAGTACTTATCATCTAACTACTAATTTTACTACTAACTACTACTTAACTACTTAATTAGTACTCACTAACTTACAGCTTAATTATTAACTACTTACTACTCACTAACTTACGTACTTATAAACTACTTACTTCCACTATCACTTATTAATGTAACATACTGTTTTACTTACCACTTAATTCTTACTTATAGCATTAAGTTCTTCTCACTCCTGCGTAAAGGTCAGCGTATTTGCCCCATATTCTTCTTCACTTCCTATTACACAATCATTTTCTGAGCTATAGTTGTACAATGATCTACTTTAATGTCAGTTGCAAGTGTTCAATGTTTTCTTGCAGCATGAAACACAACTCTAGGATTCCCAGAAACTTAAATCCCAGGTGAAATTTGGTTTTAACCTTTGAAAAACTTTGAAATCTGAGAATTGGCAGCCTTAAAACTGAATACCGGATGGTCATTCCAAAAAGTACAATATGGACCTTTCAATACCCTTATCAGCTGAACCCAGTGAATGTCTGTGAGCGAGCAAGTGCAAGACACAGACAAGGAGACAAAGGGGACACTGGTGTGGCCGATGGGCTGCTTGGGTTAGTTTGGATGGCAGCAGCAGGGTTTTACTTGATGCTGAACCAAGAGGACAGGAGGAGGCCCGGCCAATGACGCTCATCACATCTGAAGCCCCCATCTGTACTGGTGTCTCCCCACCAGTCAACTAGCCAACACACACATACACACCAACACACATGGCTCTAATCTCTTCTGACAGTGCTCACATTCAGTTAGGCCCCACAGTGCTTGTGCATGTCACTGACCATGAACAAAACATACACTCCTCTACAGGAGACACACCACAGGACATGGGGCGTGGACACCCGAGAAATACCACAAGACAGGGGTGTGGGGTGTGTGTTCAAGGGAAGGAGAACAGATGCCTGCGGGTCATGTCATATCTCTGACATTAGGGCAAAGTCAATGGCAGCCGAGCCAATGGAAACAAAGAGACGCCAGTTTGCAAGCAGTCGTGTTGGGTTCTACATTAGGCCAAAACACCATATTATTCTGTATTTCTGGTTTTCTTTTTACATATTTGGTGGCTGTTAGTGTTTCCAATTGAATAATGGACATTGAACTTCTCAAACTCTCCCTGGATCAAGGGTGGAACCAAAAACATTTTTCCCCAAAGTAACATTTCTCAGAAGCCCAGAAAGGCAACGCAAAGATGAGACCACCTATCTTGTGTTAACTGTAAATATGATGAAGCCATAAGATGTTTAATTAGTTAATTATTCCTGTCAACTTTCAATGTTCAAAGTCAAGTCAAAATGTATTTGTAGAGCCCATTTAAAATAACTACAGTTGACCAATAGGGCTTTAAAAGTCAAGCTCAACTCAATGCCAACAAGAAGAAGAGGGTCCTCAGCAGTGACTTCAGAGTTTCTAGGGTCTGAGCAGTTTTTATATAAATAGTTAAGATGTTCTAGAGATTTGGGGCAGACATTGAAAAGGCTCTGCATGCCATGTCTATTTATGTGCCTGGGTTAGGGTTAGGGTTATCTCAGAACATCTAAGAGCATCTGGTTGGTTGACCTCAGTTCTCTAGAGGAGTATGAAGATGTAGGAGTTGTCCTAAATAAATTGGCGTCCATCCATTTAAAATCCATCCTGAAATGGACAGGAAGTCAGTGGAAAGAGGCCAATATTGGTTTTATGTGATCACACTTTCCTTGACCAGTTGGAAGAGGAACTGCTACATTTTGTACTCACTGCAGACGACAAGGAGACGACTGCTTCTCACCCGCATACAAAGCATTACAATAGTCTACCTAGGGGTAATAAAAACATGAACTACTCTCTCTCTCTCTCTTTGGGAAAGAGATCGGCATTTACCTTGGCTGAAAGTTTTAAGGGGGGAAAAAAAATCAGTTTTGACAGTTGAACTATTCTGTTTATCAAATTTGACGGAGCTGTCAAAAACCACGCCAAGGTTGTTAAAAAAAGGTATTTTGTAAGAAGCTAAAGGTCCAAGAGTAAAATCATCATCCAACAGGTCTGGTTGTCCAAATATAACAATCTCAGTCTTATTTTCATGAAGACTGATAAAGTTTAAATCCATCCAAGTTTTGATATCGTTTAAGCAGTTAAGCAAAGGCTACATTGAAAAGCAGTCTTGAATAATCACTGACAAAAGATTGTACAAACTGTATTTTAATGCATTTGTCCTTCAAGTTTATCAGTTAACACTCAAAAAAGTGAGCTAGTCAACAGATAAACACAAATAGAGGTGAAAAGATATAGATTTGCTCTCAACAGGACCATGTGAGGTAAAGATCTATTCACTCAAACTGAAAATGGTTCAACCAGGGAGAAAGTGAAATAATCAAAGACAGCAAAAAAGTTATTATGCCCACCAGGTGACTGAAATATGAATGAAGATGGAGAGATAGTTGAAAGTTGTCTGGCTGATCTGACCTGGACGTCTCCACTGTATGGATGTTCAGCCACAGAGTTTGGTGGAAAGTAAGTTACGGGTTGTATTTTGGTAAGCTTCGTGCTTCAGTCGTGTTATCAGAGTTACCATAATAAGCAGTTTCAGATTGGTAAGCGTTTTGGGAGTCTCAGATTTTTCCCTGAAGGCTCACTTGGTGCTCAAGTGCCTGAAAACTAAACATGGATGATTCATGCCAAAGTTAAATGTTCGAGGTTATTAAATTCGTATTTAATAGATACAGATGTTTAGTTATATTGTCAATGTTTTTTACATATTTGCCCTAAGTAGCAATGTGGAAAGCAAGGGTGTAGAAGTCAGCCTGCTGCATGGGCATGTAGTGTGTTTGACTTTCATGCAGACTGGAGTTCATGTCCTGTTGTAGACCTGCAATCAATATTTTTCCTTTTTATCAACCTTAACAACATCAATCTGAGATATTGTAGACATGTGAAAAAATGTTGCACCCAGGGTTTTGCATAATCATACATGACTGAAGTTGTTGTCAGGAGATAGAACTTTTTACAGTATGCAGGATTTAAATGTTATCTTTAAATATACCAGTATATCAGTATTTGAATAGTAACTTTGATACACTTGTCTGCCAGGACTTACACTTACTTTGTGTTCTGTAGACATGGCCCGGAACACAGCCAATGAAAACACATAAATTCAGTTCTTATTGTGTCTGAGTGCTGCTTCAGACTTAAGGCTAAAATAGCTTCATAATGATGTAGGCCTAAATGTAAGGTACCACAGATAACTGCACATCATGAATTACACTAAAAAATAACTCTGGTTCCCATCTTCCTACATATTTATTCAGCTATTTCATCTTATTTCTGGTATGTTCATTATTGTTTAAGCTATTCAAGACACCTCTAGATACATTTGTCATTTAGACAATGCTTCTCTCTCTTTTTGTTCAAAAGTTAAGAAAAATGACATCTTAAAACCGAAGGAAAAGAAAATCATTTTTATCCTGTTAAGAAAAAATATTGACACTCACACACACTCCCCTGGGGTTGTTTCTCATATTTTTAGCTACTGTCAAAAATTATTACTTTAGATTTCTGTTTTGTGTTTTGGGTAGATGAGCTTCCAGTGCGGGTCCCTGGAGAAAAAGTTGGAATCCCAATGCGCCAGCTCTTTGGCTGCTGGCTGCTTAGCGAATGGAAACAAAGTCAGACGTTCCCACTAGAGAAGCTGTGCTGTTTACAGACTGTTTTAAAGCAATTCTAGTTTTGCTAAGTGGTACACAGTGGAGTGTGGCAGGAAAAACGAGGGAAGAGGAAAGCAGAGGATGACTGAAATAAAAGATGCAAGTTGGGTGTGAACCGAAAACATCATGTAGATGCCATGTACCCCTGAATCTGTCATTCATTTCAGCAAATCCTCATAAACAGGTGTAGTAGAAAATGGTCCACATACCTTAACTTATTGATATATTGTTAAGTTTAGATAACTAAAACTGCTTTCCTTGTTTCACCAGTGAATCCCAACTTAAGGTCCATTTACAACCTTTTACCAAGGCTTTCAACCACATTACACCTTCATCAACTGCACATGAGTAACTTTATTTATATAGCATCTTTCAAGAACAGAAACATCATAAAGTTTGTCACAGAGGAGACAAAATACATACAAACATAAGACATAATTTAAAAAAAGGATAAATAGAAAAATTGCACGAAGGTTGGTGTGAACAAATGAGTCTTAAATTCAAAGAGAGAGAGTTCCAAAGTTCAGGAGTCACAAACCAAAATGCAGTGTGGTTAGTTTTCTAGTCTTGTTTTAAGCCTTGTTCTAGGAAGTACCAGCAAACCCTGATCAGAGGTCCTGAGAGACCTGCTGGTGACAGAAGGCTGTAGCAGATCTCTAATGTAGGCAGGTGCTTGACAATGCAGAACTCTGGTGGTCACAAAAACTTTGAATTGGTTTCTAAATTTGATGGAGAACCAGTGAAGAGCATTCAGAATCAGTGTCACATGAGACCTTTAGGAGAACCTGGTCAAGGGTTAGCAGTAGCATTTTGGATGTCTTCTCTACAGTGGTCCACAGCATCATAAGCAACACTGAACATATTCCTGCAACACTATGCATCAAGATATTGTTCGAGACTCTGAGAAGAGTGGTATCTGTTGAGTGCAAGCACCAGAAGCCAGACTGACACTTAAAGATTATGCTCATCTATTGCAGTTGTGAGCTGCTTAACAACAACTTTTTCTCAAGTTTTGGTCAGTTACCATGGAGATAATCTGCTGAAATGGTCAGTGGTTGATTTGATCCATATTTGGCTTCAAAGTTAAGTATCAAAGTAAATTTTTGACATTGTCTATAATTTAACATTCCCAATTTGAGGTCCATTAACTAGGTTATTCCAGTGCTTTCAATCATATCACGTAGTCTTCATCAGTGGGACTCAGTGGGAGATTTTGCGTTAGGGTTAGATAAACTATTTATGAGCCCTGGTATTGCTGGTAGTCACAGATGTGGTGGTACAGATTCTGCTACCAAGGTTGAAGGAGTTTAGGAAGTCCATCTCCATGACAACACAGCAAACTCCAGCCTTGAGTTTGGATTGTCAATCTTTTTTCAAGGTCAGGAATGATCTTACATGCTTATTTCCTTGTGGATTAGGAAAGATTGTATTGCTAGTTGACGGAAATAAACAATGACTGTATAGGAGTGTTAAAATGCTTCTCCTGTAGTGCATAGCCAAAAAACCTATTGGATAGTTTAGTGAGTCCGAATGTAAACCCCAGTCTCTGTCAGCACTGTACTACCAAAACTTTGTATAAGGTGCACATCGTTCAAAAACTGCAACTGCAAACATTGATCCAAACTGCTTGGCTACTGGGTCGTATTTTAGCCCACCTTGGCAAAAATATGAGTGTTTGGAACATACTAAGCCTTTGGATTGACAGAGGAGAAGTGGCATTAGTGGAGAGATTTGCGAAGTTTAGCAATTTCTAATACTTTTTTTTTTTTTTTTGCTGTGTAACTGGGTCATCTTTGGAACCCATTGTAACTGCTGCAAATCTAAGCTGACTACAACTGCTATTCTCAGCAGGGGAGCAAACCTGCAAACCTGCTCGTAGCCACATTTCAAGGCTACAGGGGTTGAGTATTTGATACAGAAAACACAATTTTGAAGTGGAGTATTTTTTAGCAATCTGGTAATAGTCACTGAACATTATTATTAGGCTTCAGTTCATAGAGACAATTTTAGACTGCTCAACTGCACTGCTTATAACCAGAAAGCAATGGAGCTAATGGACAGAGGTGAAACTTTTCCGATGGCTACTGCTATGGCTTGGTTACTCTTATGAGTCATTGCACACACACACACGCATACACACACACACACACACACACACACACACACACACACACACACACACACACACACACACACACACACTCTAACAGATTGGGCATGATTGACAGCTCTGACCTGAATGTGCACATGGCTCCTTTGCCTCAAGCTACAAGCAAGCACACACACACACACACACACACACAATGATACACATATATTCTTGCATGCATGCATTCATATGGTCACTGACAAAACTATTCACTTTTCCATCTGTGTATGTACGGTATGTATGTAGCATGTACAGTATGTATGTACATGTGTATGCATGCATCCATGTATCTATTCATGTGTATGCATTTACATTCATTTGTCTTTTTGGGTTTCTTTCTGTAGCTATAGCAACTGTGCCTGCAGCCATGTAAAAAAAAGGACAAGCATGGACATTGTGACTTTCACCCATGATGATTTATTTGTTTTGTGTCATATAGCCATAAATACATGTACATAGACTATATCATTTTTCATTATAAGGATTCTGAACTTGTTGACTGAACAAACTGTTCTCACTACACTAAAATTCATCAGTATTATAAAGTCTTTATACAATACGAAAAGTGAAAGTTGTAAAACCCATGAACATGTACTGTGCATTTTAGTAAATAAGCCAGATGTATGAGTTTATGTTGTATGTTGGCAGTTATTCAGACAGATTGAACAAAGTTATTGACACAGACTGTACAGTAAAAGCAGCACAGCCTACAGACTTATCATCTCATTTCTATCAATTTTGACATTTAGAAAAAAGTTAAACACCCACAGAAAACAACGCTCAGTTTGTTAAGATTAAAAAAACACTTTCTAACTAACAGCTTGACCATGACACAAAACCTTGCCATGCTGCTGTTTATAGTTATATTTCCACTGGACTGAGCTTCTTAGATGTTCTAAAATGTAGAACATCTTCAGAACGATCCTTTACTCATACTTTATGTGTCCACACTGAGTCGTTGTGCAAGTCGGAGCATTGTTTTCTCTCAGATCTTCGCTAAAATGAGCCACGGGCAAGTCAGAGTGAGTGTTAACAAGAGGGATACCAGGCGCTTACAGCACTGAGCCTCAACTCGCCCGCTGGAGCCAGCAGTGGGCGAATATTCATTCCTGCTCTCCTAATCATTTTTGACTTCAGTGTGGTGGATCCGAGGGGTTGTTCTTATGACCTGCAGGGCTTCAGAGGAAGTATAGGGGCTTGTTTGGATCATATGAGCTGAAATGATAAGGAGGTATGATCAGTTTTTTTTTTTTTAAATATGCGTTGCTTCCAATGGAGAGAATATCTGCTCATCTTCAACGACTTTATTAAACTTCAGCTTCAAGATTTTGAGGAAAGTGCCTGGGTTTAAATGAGTATTTTACATGTTCAGAGGGATTTGAAGAGGGGCGGTAAACACTGACTTCATGCGTCCCTCTTATTTTAGGCAAAGAAAAACTGAAAATTACTGCCTCATTATCCTGAAATCACATTTTAATTTGAATGAATTGACTTAGGCATAAAAAAATATTACATACCATGTTGCGACTGTGTCATGCAAAGTAGCGATAAAGAGTAATAAAGCAGACATGCCCTATTTCTAACTTTTTTTAAAACAGAGCAGTGTGGCATTGCACATAACACACACACACACACACAGAGAGAAAGACACACACACACACACACACACACAGAGATAGCAAAGGCGGAGCAGAGAGTAGCAAAGCAGAAAGCGAGAGGAGGGCTCACCATCTTCTCCGTTAAGCCTGGCTGACTAATTCTTGCTGCTAATTTGCGTTTGGTTAATTAACTAATTACTGAGGATGTCTGAGGGCGAGGCTGTCTGTCAGCCTGTATCAGTAATTATTTTCATCGTTTTAATTAGACTCACACACTCCTAGACTCAATTTCTCCAATCCCACCACACACACAGATATACAACCCGCACACATTGAGGCATCCTGCACTTTTGTGAGCAGCCTGACAACAATATGGTCGCCCTCGAACTTCTGTATCTGGTCTGCTGATGTTTATGATAAAGGTTCAAGATAATCTGAATTTAGAAATCAGCGTGATGAATTTGAGAGAATGGGGATGATATTTGACTGATTTACAGATCAGATATTATCTCATCATCTTAGGAAAACACTGCAGGGACATCTCATTGGATCAGTTGAGGTGCATGAGACTGACAGTATCACCTCCCTGTGTGGTGGAGAGTTATTATTTTATTTTTGAGGACACGAACCCCTCAAAAATAAACTGGAAAGTCAATGGTGCCTAAGGTGCATTTATAAATGCAGCTTGAGCAACAAGTCCTCCTACCTAATACAATATAGCCAGTTCAAGAATGCCTCAGACTGGTTGAACATCTTCTAATCTGCCACCTGTATGGTTGTGTTCTGTTTAGGTAAAAAAAAGCTACTTGATTAAAGTCAGGTAAAGATTTTCCCCACTGATAAGAAACCAATATTGACTATTTTCACACAGGACAAACCACAGTCTACAAGTTACACCCACCATCCACCTTGAGCTCCAAACAGTGAACATACGCTAAATATGGTGCACTGTTAGGAGAAGTTCAACGTTAATTTAGTGAATCACTCTTTAAAACATCGTGGGATAGAATCAGAAGCAGGTTTACTGCCAAGTAGGTTTGCTCATGCCAAGAATTTGCTGTAGTGATCAAAATATACAAGGTACAAGAAAATACAAGAATCACAAGTCAGGTAATCATAAATAATAGAAATGTACAATAAAATGTGTTGAATATATTCTAAACTAAGGTATTAAAGGAGGGGTCAATGGCCCAACCGATACTAGATTTTTTTTGGGGCCGATGCCAATATTAGGGAGTTTTAAAAAATTCCTATATCAATATATGGGCTGATAACCTTATATATACAGAATATGTACATAAAAGACACATTTCTTGCAATGTGGTTATCAAAGACATGTATGGAGGCATGATACTTTACTGTTCAACTAGATTTATTGTATAAAACTATTGAAAAACTAAACTTCACTGGGAATTTAATAATTACAAATTACTATAAATATATATATACATGTACATATATATACGTATATACATATACATTATACATGCATATGTACACATTAAATTGAATTTTGTATGACGAAAAAACATACATATACATAGAATGCTGCCTATATATCCCGTTTTATTATTCTTTGAAATCAGTACTTTTTTTTAATATTCTGCCCTATTTTTGAGCCATTGCTATGAAATTTCGTTTGGATGTGCATTGTATAGTGTATAATCTGAATGACAAATAAAATATAAGATAAATTACTATTTCATCTTATCTTATATATGCTGATACTGATATGTCAGTGATAGGACAACTGATATAACTGATATATCGGTCTGGCTCTAATAGTAATTTTCCTAAAACACTGAGATGAAATGATGCAGAGGTAAAGCAGGAAGTTAAGTCTTTACCTGTTGTGGAAGATTATTGCAAACTTTGAAATATCATTTTTTGTTTGACACCTGCTTTGAAGATTACAACCCAATATGAAGAGCTGCTTAGTTCTATCGCACACATATGATCTAGTAGTATCAAGTAGTATGCTGCTTATTTACACCATGCTTGGGGAGCATCGACACAGCCATAGCAACAAGCAAACAAGTGATGGAGGTGGAGGTGGAGGTGGAGGTGATGTCGCCCTGTCAGTCTTCACCTCAAGACTTTTTGAAGCAGCATACTATCTTACACTTCCTGTGCCTTCACTACAACACATGACAACAACAGAGCAGGAAGATGTACACATGTAGGTCATTTAGAGTTTGAACAAATGCTTTTCTGCTGAGGACAGTCTGTTTCAAAGGCTTTTCACACCCTGATAAGAATCATATCATCGGGAAAACTGTGGTGCACAGTCTTGTCGCGTAATTGAAATAATCGGTGGAACAGAAAAGTAAAGCAGGGCTCGCAGTTTAAGCTCATGCGCAGGTACAACGTGATAGCATGGTGGCTTGAAAAATCATCATACAGTAGGTAGATTACATATCATGGGATAATGTGATTGGTGCCAAGTCAAATCCTCAAAAAGGAAAAATGATGAGATCTTTCTTTTTTATATATGTATAAAGCTTTAAATTTGCTCATTTCTTTGCTGTTGAAATAGTGATTTTGTTGTATTGTTGTATGGATGCTTCATGTCCAGAATAAGATGCCTCATCAGCTGTCTGTCGGGTCAGACCCTGGCAGAGAGAGAGCCAGTTGTAAATAGTGAGCAGATCTCTGGCAAAGCGGCCGCACAGCAGATTTCATCCCAAGAAGCCAACTTTAGTAAACAGGCAGAACTAATGAGGACACTGAACACACACACACACACACACACACACACACACACACACACACACACACATACACATACACATACATGCAGACACAGGCAGACATCCACACCCACCTACACATACACACACACACACACACAACGCAGTGTCTGAGCATTTGGAGGCCCCGGGGCCCTGGGGCCAGAGCAGCCCAGATACCTGATGGGAGCAGGGACATCAAAGCTGCAGGATTAGAGAGAGGAGAGAGGAGAGAGCGCCGCAGGGAGGAAATGCTAACTTATTATCCGCTTCCCAGCTAATCCTGTTATCTACAGAATATAGCTGTGTTTAACCCCCCTACACACCTCCCTCCGACAACACACACACATACGGTGTACACACACAGAATTCAGCGATCGGGGGGTTCAACAGCCTCGCAGAGCACCCCCTGGTTCCAACGCTGAACCCCCCCCCCCCCACCCAAAAAAAAGAAACCATCTGGTTGTGTATCTTAGTTTAAAATAATGTAGATGTTGAACCTTCACTAACATCTTCAAGCTCAAGTCTTCCTTTTTTTAGCTCAGACCTCATGGTTAACCTAATAACTTGTTACAATACTGGTCCCGTGTCCACGTCGGTTTTTCGTGGGCTTTCAGGTGATGTAACGCACCCTCTGGCAGACATATTGGAGGTCCACAAATCAGGGTCGCCTCAGGCCCAGTGAGGCACCAAAGCTGAATATGATTTAGTTCCTCCAATCCCTTTTCATTTGTGCATCTACATTCACACACCAGCATTCACACACAAGCACACTTTAAACTACAGTATATATAAGTAACAAAGGGGTTGTGTTTTGTTTTAAAAAAGTCACTATTCAGCTAAAATAATATGCTGCAGATTCAGTCAATATAATTCTTAGTGAGAGAGAGCAACATGAAAGTGTATCTGCATGTGTACAGGGTTTTCAGGTGATGTTACAGTCCCTCTGGCAGCTGCTCTAAAATCATATGACAACATGCTGATTATTATGACTTGCTCATTGTGTTGAGTTTGTACTGTATAATACTTACTGGTGGAGTTAAGATCATGCTCAGAGTTGCTGGTTAGCAGTGTAAGCACGTTCTCATCATCTAACATCAGCTGGTTTGCTACGTTAGCTAGCTGGCTATGTGTTAAAATGCTTTGTAGTAAAGACTGAAGTGTAGTTTTTCAGAGATACATTTATTAAGAGGCAGTTATCTTTTTGCTTGTACTTTCCTACACAAGAATATAGACAAATTTGAAGTATACAGACTTCACATTGTTAGACACATTGAACCCAAGTGAAATTACTTCTTTTTTTTTTAAATGTAGTTTTAAACCTAACGTGGCTAGTGACATGGCTGCACACAGAAAGTCACTGGGTTAGAATTTTATTCAGTTTGCACCAACACAACACTGGGTTAAGTGCGTAACTATATCCACTGTATAGTGCACTCAAATATTCCACAATGGACTGTGTCTGGAGTATGTATACTACTTGAAATTTGAATTTGCTGCTCACCACTGAGTGAACTACTTCATGTCTAGTACATAGGGAGAAGTGAATTAGTGAATAAAGGAGCTATTTCAGACGCGAGGATGTCTATGTTCCCACAGCCCAATGTTCCCACGTTTCTAAGAAATTATTCAACAAATTATTCAACAAATTTAAAACATTTAAATGTTGAAGTATCTATCCAATCTGCTGATGCCTGACTATCATGCTGAAGACTGAGGTTTGTTTCCCACTTTGGCCAAAAAGATTCACATGTGACACTGGCAGGGCCGTTTCAAGGAATTTGGGGGCCCCAAGCAAAATGAACTTGGAGGCCCCCCCACCACCACCGCCCACCGACGCCGACACCCCCTGGACCACAGCAAAAAAAACCTACGCCCCGCCCGCCCAAAGCCTACAGGAACCACAGCATAGACACACTGTTGAAGTTCAACCACACATTATATCAATAAAATATTTCTTAACAGTGCAAATACTGCTTACAAATGTTGCATATAGGCCTATAGGCTACTGCACACATAGTATGTTTACTTATTTTATTTGAACATTTGCAATCAACATATAAACAAACTGCAAATTCGGATAAAAGTACACACACACATATAAGATTAACCGTTAAAAAATATGAAAAATATCTACATCTGCTGTTTGCGAGCCTTGGCTTCAGCAAAGGCAACCACAATGTCCTCCATGTCCAAAGACCGGCGAACATCACGCTCAATTGACATAACGGCCAGTCCTGTGAGCCTCTCTTGGCTCATGGTGGACCTCATATATGTCTTTATCAGCTTCAAAGTAGGGCTGGGGCGACGCGTCGACGTAATCGATTACGCTGACGCAAAAAATACGTCGACGCGTCGTTTGAAAACAAAAAACGAGTAGCGGTAGAGGCAGCAGCAACGCAAGTGAGTCAGTTGACTCTGATCAATGTAAAAAACGAACTCGTAATTCTGTACCTGGCTGCCACATCAATGCTAACATTCCTCCACTCCAATGCATGACTACATTATGTCTTGGATTAAACACACACACTACACACACATAGACACACATTACACACCGTATTCTAGAGTGAAAAGGCAGAGTGTATGTTCCTGTGAATGAAGAGCAGTTTATCCTCTTAATGCACGCTGTTCCTCTTACGGGACGGGACGGATGTTAGTAGGTAGCGACTCGTTCTTCTGAATGTTTTAAACAGCAACCCTTAAACATATATATTCATGCCGTACATTGTTGGAAAGCTTAGATTGTCCTGATTCATTCAAGACCACTCACACATTGTATAGTTGCTCACAGCCGTAATAGTATTAGCAATTAGCTCGGCTAGCCACTCAGCTAAAGTAAGAACAGCTATAATGCCTACATACCTTCAAAGTCTTCCCTTTATCCACAACGATCATCTTATGACTCAGGACTTTCTGTACAGCTCGCCAAATATCCATTCTTGTGAAATATGAAATCCGTTTCCATAAAACCGAAATACTTTCCTCAATATGTCCATGTATTTAGTCCAACACGTAACGTAATAACACAAATAACAAACCATACACGGTCCATTTATGTCATTTCCTGACCTGCACGTCCAGCTCAGAGTACACGTGACTAGATGTTTACAACCGTGAGCCTCTTCTGCTTCTAACGACACCACTCACAAGCCAATCAGTGCTCAGGCAGTACATGCCTCCAAAGCCAATGAGGACATGTGACCGACGACAACGACAACTAGGCTTTGATTGACAGTTGTTCCAGCCTATGGAAATATTCGGTGAAATGAAGTTGATAACCTTTTAGCCAATAGTCTGAGGTTTCCATCGGTGTATGACGTCGTTTAGGCTAAAAACATAAAAAATAGGGGCGTGTATTAAGAGGTTATATTTTGTTGGTTTAAAAAGAACACTGCTGCTGTTTATATTTCAACTACGAACTAGGAACATAGGTCCCGGGGAACATAGGTACGGTGTGGGGGGCCCCCTTGAGGGGGATTCCGATAACAGTGTCGCTGCACTTTCCTGCATTGACCATCACAGCATTAAAGCGACGCGCACACACAGTTTGTCGTTGCATTCAATTCAAAACCAGTCGTTGTCTGGGGGCCCCCGGCCAGCTCGGGGCCCCAGGCAATTGCTTGGGTTGCCTGTCCTGTTGCGACGGGCCTGGACACTGGGTGCCGTAGACCCGGACGAGTGTGGGGAAAATTTTGGGGGGTGAATATAATAGACGCAGTTGTAAAATATAACCCTAACCCTGTGGGAACATAGGGCCTAATTTTGAAAAGAAAGTTAGAAAAGTGGGAACACACAGCTGTGGGAACATAGGGCCTAATTTTGAAAAGAAAGTAAAAGTCTAGGTAATGTGGGAACGCAGAGCTGTGGGAACATAGAGCTGACCCCTTTCAGACACAGCCTATAACTATATGACCAGTATTAGTGGTACTTTTTCTTATTTTACTGTTGGGTTATTTACCATAAACTAAAGCTTCATATATTCTACTCTACTCTTTTTAAAACATATGTGTCACAGTTTGTTATTTATTGTTAATAACTTGTGTATTTTGAATTATACTGTCCCAACCTTTTTGTACAAGAAACAATACATTTGTGACAGTTTTTAGTTAAAGCTATCTGTGTGTAACACTGTGTCAACTCAACACACCCAGAGATTTTTTTAACATGGGTAGAAATGGTGATGTCAGCTAGTTGGTTGTTTTTGGCCCTGACTAAAATATCTTTACTACTATTGGATGGATTGTTGTGAAATGTGTACAGACCACAAAGGATGAATTCCTACTGACTTTGGTGATCTCATTTTTCCTGTAACACCACAATGAGGCTGACATTTGTGATTCTGGGTAAAATGTCCCAACAAGTATGAATTACCATGCATATAAATTGGTGAATTCATGATCTCCCTTAAGTGATGTCTTTGCTGCTGACTTTTGCTCCTCTGTCAGGATACAGTTTCAGTTTGTCCAATATTCTGGTTCATCTTTTTTGTTTTTTGGCTCTCCAAAACCCAAAAAGCTGCACAAGAGCATGAAACATATAGAACAGAATAAGCCTAAAGACACAAATACAATGATCCAGCTTCCGTCATGTGCTCACATACACACAAGCTCTACTGTTTATGTTCAGTTTTAAAGTTTTAAATGTGACTTGTTGCACATTTAGTTGCCTCATATCTATTTAATGATAAAATGTCCCCTACCATAATGTACCTGGTGTTAGATTCACGAGGATACTTAATTATTTAGTCAGACATAGTTATTTAGTCCTTATTAATTCCCAAACAAAACTGTTTGCACCAGTAGCTGACTCTTCATCCTCATGACATCACTAATCTCTACAGTCACTTTACACGCTTACAATCATATTTAACCAAATGTCGGGTAACGGGCAACAAAGTCATTATATTTCTGTCAGTATGTAGGCAGCAACTCCCGATTAAGCTCTAATATAATGTGGCATGACAGATTATTATTATGAAAGTTTTGATTATGGATCAATTTTGGCCCTCGTGTAAAACCATAATGAGATAATTATATACCAAAACAACAACAACAACAACAACAACTTATTTTAGCTCTACAATGCTAAGTGTATGAAGGCAAAGGGATGCTGCCGAATGGTCTTGCACATTAATTTACAGCAGGTATAAGAGTTTACTCCTAGCCATAATTAGCTGATTGTCCTTTCTGACCGTAACACCTGTAAAATAAAGAGAGAAAGAAAAATAGAGAAGGAGGGGGGGAGGGGGGGGGGTTGAAAGAGAAAATTCCTTGCAGATAATGTTTATGTGAACAGAAGTAGTAAAAGAATATGGTGTGCTAATACATGTAGATGAAGTGAAATTGTCATTAGGCTAATCAGTACTAAACTAATTGGGAGTCATGGACCCTCCTATCTGCTAATTCTAACCCTAAACCCCAGCCCATATCTGCAAGCAAATGGAGGAAGAGAGAGAGAGAGGAAGAAAAGTGGAGGGGAAGAGTGGAAAATGAGAGTGAGGTAAAGAGAGGAAGAGAGAGATGAAGCCTAATTAAGAGTGCTGGGATTTATGCAAATGAGACGGTGCTGATATGGTAATCAGAGCCTGCAGGGCCGTAACAGGCTGTGTGCCGTGTGTGTATGTGTGTATGAGTGTGTGAGTGTGTGTGTGTATGTGTATGTGTATGTGTGTGTGTGTGTATCTAAGAGGCTGACAGCTGGCTGTGAGGAAGGTCAGAGCCAATCAGGCTCTTACTCTAATGCACACTGCCCTCTGGCCACTCTACCATCTCTCTCTCTCTCTCTCTCTTTCTCTCTCTCATGCGCTCATTCTCTCTTTCTTGGTGTCTCTCTGCCCCTCGCTGTTCTCCTAACTCTTTCCACTCATTCTCTCTCCCTCCCTCTCTTTCACTGTTTCTCTTCTTTACATTTCACTGCTTGTCTGTCATGGTGCATCTTGACACTGCACACAAACTCAAACCTACACACAACAATTGTTTTCACACATTTACTGACAATTGGACTTTAATGCACATTTATCACTTCCAACCCGTCCATATCTTTTATTATAGGTTTGGATTCATTTCCCATATGGAGTCTGCCTCATTATAATACTGAATGGAGAGAATTATTTGTTGCTGTAATCATTCCTCCCCTTGATACCTGGCAATGCTAACACAACCATAACTGTAAGAAATGAGGGACAATATTCGTAATTCATAGAAAGAAATGCACTCTGAAGTTCAGTCGAAGCTAATACAAAGCTTGAAAACTCCCCTTTTCTACTAAAATCTACTCTGAACAAATGTAATCTACTATAATCAGTTCAAATTAATTTGTATGTAAGCCACACAGCCTTATCTTATAATACGCTGTAGAAGTAATGTTATGATGTCATCCATGGTGCCTTTGCTGTCTCACTTGAGCAACAAGCTAGTGTTACTATAAGACAGCTTTTTTGTTTTATAAAGTCATCAAACAACCTTACCTTCATCCACAAATTTTTATAGTGTTAAATTCAAGATGTTTCAGCATGTTACTTCATGAAATATTTGGTGTCATGATTGTGCTCAGCATCATTTGCTAGTTTTCTTCATTTTTTGATAGCTGGGGTGGACAGGATATTTTTGGTACAGGCACCACTGGAGTATATTTTACACTTTTACACTGAATTTTTGAACAGGTCATTATAGATCAAATATTACATTTTCCCAAACAAACTGTGCTTTTAATTTTGAATAAAAACAGAGAGCCTTAATCATCATGGCAAACACCAGCATCACTTATTGGTCACCAATATATCAGTAGTTCCATTAATCCACCTCAAACTCAAAAAAGTGGTGGTTGGTGGTTGAACAAATTGTGGCTACAATTTAGAATTTGCTTGTGTCTGTTAGAGTGAACATAAACAATAGCATAATGTGGACAGCAAAAGCAGAAATAATGAAGTCCATGTAGGTAGTTTAGTGTGAAATGTCTTACTATATAGTTGACAGCATGATGGGTAGGCCTTGTGGGTCCATGTTCATCCGAAAAGGTCACAATGCCCCCTCAGATGAATTCTGTAACTGACAAAAACAAAAAAAATCTTCTTTTTTTTTATCGTTATGAGTACATTTAAATCATATAATTTGGTAAGACGTAACCCTGTAATGCAAAGTAAAGCATAGAACTGTAGTATTTTGCATTTCAATTCAATTCAATTTTTTTTACAATTTCTTGCTATAAATAACAATGCCCATCTAAAAGCAACTACCATATCAGCATTGCATGAGCAGCCAATCAATATTATAATAACTATATTACAAGGTTGAACTACTTATGTAGAGACATTAGGTGTGTTGCACTAATGTTGACATTTTATTGGCAATATAAAGCTAAAATGTAGCCATCATTCAATAATTATAGGCATAAGAATGTGACAGTGACAAACAAGCTTAAGCTAATGATTCGGCTAATAGCTCAGTTACTACTGCACCTGATCCTGACACATGGACAAGCTACAGTGATGGAGGTAACATTAGCATTACTGAGGATACTGATACTGTTGGGGCTAAGAGGCTGATGGGGACTCACATTTGCCCCGATGATTTGAGATCAGATGGCCTATGCAAGTCAGACTTGAGAGGGCATTCACATCACCATGGTATCACAAATGTGAGTGGCTTCAGTATTCCATCAAGCGAGATGCTGCTTTCTGTTACCCACGCAGAAAAGTTATTCTCAGTTTGTATATTCTTATTTGAATACAACATAAGGAAAGACCCCCAGTTGGTCCATATTGTAAAGTCGATTCCCCAAAATACCACACACAAAAGTCATGAGATGCAAATGAGCTAATTTGCATAATGGACATTGTTGTGAGCCAAGCAATTGTGAAAAAAGGGGATTTATGGTTCACAATCAAAGTGGATGGAACAAAGGATCGTACAGAAAAAGAAAATGTCTCCATAGTTATTCATTATGTCAAAAAAGAAAAATTGGAAAGAAGAGAACTGCTCGTGATGGCCAACGCAGAATCATGCGAGCAGGACATTACCAATATTATTATGTTTGATTTAGATAAGGAGGGTCTGAGTCCCAACAAGATTTTAAATCAAGTGTATGATGGTGCTTTAGTGATGTCATGAAAGTACAGAGGTGTCCAGCAGCTTTTGTAACACAAACTTGGCCATGAGGGGTCTTATGTACACTGCCTGACACATCAGTTGCATCTTCTTGTTTTGCACATGTTGTTGGCAGTGTCTTCTGTGACTTTTACAATATATGATGCTCTATACAATACAACTTTTTCTGTCAACCCACCAACCACCACATTAGAGGTGGAAAACTGAAATGTTTGCTGCACCAGAGGTGGACATGTAAATGTTGCTGTCATTCTTGGTTAATTTGAGACCAACAAATCACTTTTCAGATACTGATACTACAAGAAGCCATGGAGCAGAATTACACATAGAGGCTATCAGCCAAATGTGTTGTTGGCTCTTAACTTTGTGTCACATTTGGTGTCTCTACCATCATGTGCAAAAACTCATTCTCTACATTGATTCATCATGGTGCAGAGCTTAATACTGGAGGCCCGGAAGAGCTGCAGGCAGATGTGAGGGGGGAGGTGGAGGTTTGTGGTATGATCAGCTAGAGGGGTGCATGTCTGTTGATGGATTTGTATGTGAGCAGCAGGACTTTGTAGTCAACCCTGTAGGAGACAAGAAGCCAGTGCAATCTCATCAGGACCCTGCCAGTGGTGTTCTGAATGTACTGGAGCTTCTGGATGCTCGTGCCAGGGATCCCTGTGAAGAGGGCATTGCAGTAGTCAAGTCTTGAGGAGATAAAGGAGATAAAGACATGGGCAAGTTTCTCTGCATCTGAGTTACAGAGCGGTGGAGTTTATAGATATTTTTGAGATGGTAGAAAGAGGTTTTGCAAAGCTGTATTTTTTACGGTCATCAAAGATCAGCTGAGGGTCAAACATAACACCTACATTAGTGACTAAGGAGAAAAAGGGGATGTCCTGGCCATCAAATGAGACATGAGGTCTGGGGGATGACTGACCCTGAAGTGGAGTTCCAAAAAGGAGAGCTTCAGTTTTGCTGTGGTTTAACTGGATGAAATTAGTGCTCATGCAGTCCTTTACCTCCTTAAGATAGGTGCAAAAGTGTGGCGTGGCTGCAGAAGGGTTTGGAACAGTTTAGATGTACAGCTGGGTATCATCAGCATAGCAATGAAAATACATTGAAATCCCCTGAGGCAAATTTATGATTTGTGATATTAGGCTATACAAATAAAAATGTTCAGATTTGACATCCCAGGTCTTCTGATGACATTTCCAGAGGGGACCATGCAGAGGATAAACAGGATGGGGCCGAGAAACAATTGTTATGGAACACCACAGGTGACAGGGAGCAATCTAGACTTCCATCCTCCCAGTGAGACATAGTCAGTCCTACTGGAAAGGGAGGGCTGGAACCATAGGTAGGACTCAAGTGCAGAATCTGATAGTCCAGTGGTGATGTGGAGATGCTCTAAGAGGATAGTGTCAAATGCAGCGCCCCTAGACAGCAAGTTCCCAGACAGAGAGTCGATGACAGGAGCAGCCAGAGAGGAGCTGGACATCAGAGAGCAGATGCTGTTGACCTTAGCTCTAAAACAAAGTCAATGAAACTGTTACATTGTTCTTCTGTAGTCTCAATTAGGGAAGATGATTGTAGCTCCAGGATATGATTTATGGTGGAAAAACAGCTTAAAGTTGCCAGGATTGTTATTATTTAGGTTGGAATAGAACTGTGTCTGAGCATCTTAAGGGACTTTGAGTAAGTCCTTTGATGTTCACCGAAGGCCAGTTTATGGACCAGAGTGTCCAGTGTACCCAGTGTGTTTGAAGCATCATTCCAAGACACGTCCAGCTGGTTTTATTTTCCACATTTAGTGAGTGAACCAGGGAGCAGAGCGTCACCTTAGGCATCTTGGCAGGGGCATGAAGATTAAAGACACAGTTCAGAGATGTATTGTAGATTTCCACTAGTTCATCCATGCAAAATCTGGGCAGGTGATGTGCTGGAGGTCAATGTTTCTCTAGTTCTGAACAAGAATTTGATGCTTAGGTTTAGTAGGAGGTGACAGGAATGTCAGACCACCTTGTGGAGTCGTGATGAAGGAAGTCCACTGCAAAAAAGACAATAGGGGTGGTGACATGCATATTAATATCACCAACACTGGAGTAGTGTGAAGTATGGAAGTTGTGTATTTCTGGGAGGAAAGATGAGTTTGGTTTGGGAGATTGGTAGATAAGAAGCACAGGCATTAGCAGGGGATGCATGTTGAAGTTCAACCTGATGTATGACTGCTAAACCACTACCATGGGCAGAGCAGCAGTCTTTTTGCATGCACCCAGGCTGGAAAAGCACAGAGAAGTCCTCTGGTTTATTCCAGGTTTCAGTTTGGCACATGAAATCAAGTCCTTTGTCCAAGATGTGGTCATGTATGAGGAGAGAGAGCTTGTATATTAAATAGTTCCATGGTGGCTAGAAACCGAGTTAATGATGGAAGTCTCTCAAACTCTGCAGTACACTGTGATCCACTTCATATTTTGCATTTTGTCCGACCACCAGTTTGATAGAACATATTCTAACACAGTACTCACACAAGCACTGAAATTCACAGTCAATTGTCTATTTAGCAAAGAGAAGCAGCACCCAGTATGCGCCAGTGTTCTCTTATAATACAAAGTAGCATCTCTCCCACCACAATACAAGCTCCAAAACAATCCATGTACTTTTGGTTGCGAAACTAATGAAAAGTTGTGTTGATGAGATTCTGTACTCACAGTCAGCAACCCAACGGTTCTAGTGGTGAGTTCCTAAATCCACTTATGCACCTTGAGGAAATGTCTCTCCTCCTTTGTACACTATGCTATTTAAGAGTGGTATTGTTTGCACTTTTGTAATTGTGGCTATGTTTCTGGATGAGTGTGCATAATGTTATATAATTATGCATACCGGTTCTTGATGTGGCTTAAAGGATATTGTGTATCCTTTAATTTGTTGCATTGCCTGTGATGGTGGTGGCCCAATGTATAGGTTTATTGGTTATATAGAATTGCCTCTGGCAGTACTGTATTAAATGAAAAACATTTAATGGATTTCCCCCTGTGCATCTTGGTTTATAACCTCTGGTTTTGTAAACATTGTAGCATGAGTGTAAGTGCAAGTGACAGTATGTACAAATGCCTCTCTGTCATAGTTTATTGCTTTCATGAAACATGGTAATGTTTATTATATTTGCTCAATAAAAGCTATGTAAGGTGAACACAATGACAGTCTATTGTATATAAATACTAGTGACCTCTTACATTAAAGGGATTGGTCAACATTTTGGGAAATACTTCTTGCAAGAGTTAGATGGGATGACCCTCATGTCCTCATGTCTGTGTATTAAGTATGGAGCTACTGCCAGGAAGCATTAGCTTAGTTTGGAAGGAGGTGAAATCTGCCAGCCTCATGATTTGAACTCCTCATAAAACTAAACAAACAAGATCCAACGTCTTAGTGAGCTTAGGAGGTGCTGGTACGTGTATTGTTCGACAGAGCCAGGCTGGATGTTTCCCCCCTGCTTCCAGTCTTTATGCTCAGCTAATCACCCCATGGCTCCAGCTACATACTGAAAGCATAGGCATTAAAGTGGTGTCAGTCTTTTCATCTAACGCTCACAAAGAGAACAAATAAGCATTAATCTGCCAACAGCAGTTGATTTCAGTTGTTGCTAGAAGCAACTCATTTGACAGCCATCTATACCTTAGTGAATCCAGTTTCCTTTTCTCTGTACTTATTCGTTTTCACAGTAACTTTGCTCTGACTGTTGTTTATGGTATCTGTTTTTTTAAATCTCTAATCACCATCATCAAATTTGTTGTCCAATACTGTTTTCACAGTTTCACACTTGTTTCCGGTAAAAACCTCAAAGGCAATCTGCTGTCTTCAGATTTTATTGGAAGTGTGTTGGCACCAAGAAGAAGAAGTGCATTTCCCAGAATGTGGAACTATTCCTTTAAAAGGTTACTCTTTCATCTGTTACTGTAACAGGTAAGACAGTTACCCTCTTAAGGACTTTGTGTCACCTGTGACTTTAAAGCAGCCCCACTCTCTCTACTCAGTCAGTATTTTAATGTCTTATTGTAGGATTTCTGGACCTCACAAGTGGAATGAAACACAGCTTCTCGATAATTGTTAAATGCACGCACATGTGCACGAACATCAACACACACACACACACACACATACAATCACAAGCACACACAAGCACACACACACAGATCCCAGGGCCATGTGGCCATATCAACACATCTGAATGTAATCCAGTTAACAGAGTATCCCAAATGACTAAATTAATCAGAGAAATACTATCTGGCTCATCTCTCAGTACTGCTTTGATGTGTGCACACACACAAAAAAAACACACATACACATTTAGAGGAGGAACATGTGTGGAACATTGGTCTAGCTGAGAAATTACTTTACCTTCTCTGATAATAAGGCCTCAAACCCATGGAGGGGCCTGTGAGATAGTATCATTGTACTGACACCCTGAGGGGCCAGGAAACACAGACACACACGCATACACACACACACACCCCTGTTGTATACTTCTGAGTGAGAGAGATCAAAAAGATGAATTGATTTACAACTGCAGATAGACAGTAAAAAGAACAATCTCTACAGTTTCTTGTCCAAGTGTATAGTGAAATGATTCTTAATTGATGATTTTGCGTTGCAGATACAGTAGAGGTAATTGTACAGTTAACACAGCGCTGACTGCCTTATCTTCTCTCCAGATGTTACAGCTGCCAACAGCAGAACAAAAGGTGTCTCGACTACTGCTGAAGAAACTGAAATATTATGCTGCAAAATGTGATGCCTTTTATTAACAATAGCTAGTGATGGTTTCATTCAATAAGAAAAGAATGTATTGTTTGATGAATGTAAGATGCCAAGACGTCTGTCAGTACGTGTGGTGGAATTGGAGGTAGAGTTACAGACTGAGCTGATGATTTCACTTACTCTAATAAAACCTACATTACCCACAATTCAACCAAACTCAATTCACTCAATTGTACAGATGCAGGTCTTTTAAGCATCATTTGGACCGACAGTAGCTCTGCATTTGACTGGAGTCATTGCGTTGATGCCAGCACAGAGAGCTGTGGTTAAAAAAAAGGGTCATTCCACAAAAAAGTTGAAGTGCACATTCCTGGCTTACCATAATATCTTCCATGAAATTATTTATGAGTTCCCAGAGATGCAAAGTCAGATCATTATATTTTTGTTATCTTTTCCATAGTTTTCTCCAACACACGTGGTCCAGCTCAATCAATTTGATGTAAAACCTTGTCAGATATGGTGTGGTTCATGAGGCGGGTGCAGCAGGTCCCACTTGGACTTAAAAATACAATAATGAAAATAATAATAAATGTGCTAAAGGCATCAATCATTCAATCACCAGTCAAATTAAAAAACATGGATTTCTTGGTCTCTTGGTACATAATTTAAGCAGCTTTCCATTTACAATTGAACAGATGGATAGGACGTAAATTAAACTTGTAATTACATGAGAGAGGTTCAGTGTCACTAGTCTTGATGATGTGCGAAATAATCTGATTACCATTTGTTTTAAAGAGGGAAATGTCTACTTCACATGACTGTTACATCAGCTGTGTTTCCCACCCTGCCAGTAAACATTTCTAGTTGGTCCACTGATGCACCAGCTGACCTGCAGTATGACTGAGAAGCTCCATGCGTAGCTATATTAGCATGTAGCCACAATCCAACATCTCTGGACCGTTTTGGGTTTTATACGTTGATTAAAAAGGAGCATGTTAGCAGAACCAGGTGGCTTTGAGCTAAACTGGAGCTCACAAGCCGAAACCTCCATTAAAATAATGAAAGCAATAAAAGCAACAACAACAACAACAACAATAATAAAACCTTTGGAAAACATTTCATAAACCATCAGCAGCCAATTAGAGGAGCCGGCACAGGCTGTGCTGTGCTTTGTGTGTGTGTGTGTGCTTTGTGTGTGTGTTGGGTATTAGAGCGTTACAGCGCCCAGCCCGGCTGTGCCCTGCAGGCCCGACCTTCTAATCATTATCTGTCTGTCTTATTACGCTCCAAACCGGGCCACTCTTAAATAAAATATGCAAAGGTTTCTTAAATGATGACCCGAGGCTGCGCGCGCCGCCGCTGCTCTACATGCTGTTAATCTGAGAAATGCAAATTCCCTTCATCTCGCACTCGCCTTTATTAACTTTTTTGAATTTAAAATTCCACGAACAATGAGTTCTGTCAGCTTCTGAAATGATATTTTCTCTCCTCTTTTTATGTGCGCACGGAAGCGAGTTTAGAGCATGAAATTACCAGGGGAAATATGAGCGGTTTCATCTCTCCCGCACAATTTAATTGGCTGCTTTGCAATTATTAGTTTTTGCTGCTAAAGTTTTTTTTTTTTTACTTTACTGTTACTGTTTCCTTAAAGTGGCAGCTCACAACAGTGTTTTATTTTTCCATTTATCTGTGTGTGTGTGTGTGTGTGTGTGTGTGTGTGTGCATGTGTGCCTGCAGTTCCACCACCAGCCGCAAGCTGCTCTGATTGGACGGCTGATTCCATGTGATTTGATATTCAGATTTCAAATCCAGAGCTGTAAGAGAGGAAATTCAGAGTAGAATAAAGACAGGCATGTATCAAACAGACAAATAAATACAGGCAACAGTGCTCTTCTTTTTTTCCCATAAATTCAACTAAAAATACATTTTGCCGTTCGTGACCTCCGGATTTCACACACACAGGATGTCTAATTCTCTACTTTTTCATCATGCACCTCTTTTCTCCTTCCTGCTCTGTGTCCATATTTTTCTCTTTCACCATAACATTATTCGCCCTGCTTCTATCCCTCTGTCATTCACCCTCTCTCCTTTTCTCCCACCCTCACAGGATCAAACACGGCTACAGGCGAGTGTGAACTTCTGATTTCACCTCTTCAATCTGTCAAAGCAAAGTCTTGATGTGTTAATTGCTGCATTTTTATTTTTTTTATTTTTTTATTTTAAGATTTGGTGTGTTTACAAGTATGACAAACAGGATTAGTGAGCAGTTTGACATTTTTTTAAATATCTTTTTCTCAAATGCATAAAACAACCTTTGTTTCTCTTTGATTCATAATGTAAACTAGCGACTCATGGTGGATGGTCACTGATAATGTGTTAGAAAACTGTTGCATAATCACACATACAGCAGACACAGACCAATGAAAGCATTTATTTGGAGTCAACTAATGAATGTAAGTCAAATACTGTAGTCACTCTCTTTTTAGCTCTGCTTTGGTCTCAACCATCTGCTATTTGATGCTAAACACGTAGCATACTTATCAGAGCTTTTTCAATGAAAACAACTGAAAACACTTGCTGCTGTTCAAATGAATGCATGAGCTTGATGGGAGTCAGAGTGAGGTGATAAATCTCATCTAATAAATCATTTCATTAGTTAACATAGAAATGTTATTAGTGCAGCTTTAATTCATAGCAGAAGTAGATTTTTTTTAAGTAATGTCATTTGCAGTGGTTTTATGAGGCACTGACAAATAGAAGTGCTTGTATGGTATGTTCTGGAAGGAAATGTCCAGTTTACCTAACAGGATATAAAAGTAGTAATGTTGTGAATGAGTTCTTGCTTCTAAAACACATGGCTTTTCCATGTTAAAGAACACATAATATGCATCATTTTATACAAAAATGTAAAATTGTGCTGCTCCTGTGAGTTTTAAATAAACATCTTTAATGACAGACTCAAACTCTGCTCCATCAATATTTATATATATATATTGTTTTCATATAGAAAAAATGGCAGATAAAACATTTTGATTGTGATAATTTTGCCCCCAAATATACTTCCTTGTTCCTCTTGTCTCACCCTATCTTCTCCCCCCGCCCCCTCCATCTCCTTCTCTGGTCTCTTCCCTCCTGCTTGACGGTAATGGACGAGGTTATGAGTGTGTGGAAGCTTCAATTGCTCCGGAGGAATAATGACTCTGAACTAATGTTGATTAGAAAGAAAGACGACGCAAACATAACGAGGGCTCGCGCCTCATTCCCCTTAATCACCCTCCTTATTTACCTCTCTGCCAGAGAGCTCAATCTTACCTCAGCTTAAAGCCAGGAGCAGGGATGTGATCAGGAACACAAAACCAACAGCAAGGCACTAAATGAAAAGTGTTACAACAAATAATTAAGGAAGAAGATAAAATAGTTAAAATGCTTTGTTAAATCCACATAGGCCATGTTTAAATTGTACAAATGTCAGCTCTGTTTCATTCAGTTGGGCGCATGTTTCACATTCAGAGGTGCTGCAAGAGGAAATGTTTTTCCCGAAATGAAGACCTTTGCACATTTCCATTAATCACTGTTGATTTGTATGTTTTTTAGCTTTTCACTTTATCTTTCCTGAAGGAAATAAACATGTTGAAAGTGATTTTTCCAAGTCCCTTAAATTCCTTCAATCAACATATCACATTTCAATCACATTTTTTAGTGGCAAAAGTAACCTTCTTATTTTTTTATGCTGTAACATAATCTGATGTAAATATCCAGTATTAAGTTTTGTACAAGCAAGAAGAGAATATGACTATCTTCCCACTGATCATCTTGATTACTTAAGTCCAACTGAACATTTAAAATGAAGAAAAAAGTTCTTTGAAAACATATATAATAATTGATTGACTTTAGCTGACAGGCTACTGCTGTTAACTGTACAGACAGTGTGTTGCTAACAGGGGTTAGCAGTAACCACAGTGATATTTTCAGGAATGTTTACATGTTGTTTAAAGTGCTGCAGCTGAGCAGCTAATTAGCTAGCTAGCATACTAAATGATGTTAGCAGTGCTTTCTCACTAGTGAATGTTTGCTTCGTGGCTCGATCAACAAGCTAAGGTGTAGGACAATGTTTGCTGTTATAGACAAACAAATGCACTTTAATATCAGCTGGACTATAATGTTAATATTTAGTTATAGTACTATCTGTCATGTAGTCATTTTTTAAATATTGTCGAAAATGTTTGGTGAAGTTAGATGACATGATCGATACTTCTTATTTGTGACCCTACTGTGGATCACAAATGAGACTGTAGAGTATGTCTTTAGGAATGGCACAAAGAGTAAAGAAGTCACAATTATGACAGACAGGCTACTGTGCTGTTGGTTTGATCATTTCATGGGACATTTTACCCGTTAATGTAAGTCCTAGCAATAATGAAAGACTTAACAAAGCAAAGAAAACCTGAACTCTGCATCGTAATGTAAAAACTTTGAGTCAAAGGCATGATTGTGTTGCTCAATTTCAATGTTCTGAATTTGAACCGCAACTTTTAGCAGTTAAAAGAAGAAAACAGCAGTAACCCCGTCACTTAAACCTGACGAGTACAGAGGAAGATGATGAAAACTGCTTTAAAACAAACTCTGAACTTTAACTCGGAGCACCAAACACTTCAATCTCATTCCATGTTCCCAAACGACATGTACACAAAGCCCACACCTCCTCTGTCCCCACTTGTAATTTCACACTGAACATTGTTTCATGTTCACTGTACCACCCCCCCCCCTACCCCCACCCACCCCCACATTTATAGCATTTCTCCACTCTCATCAAACTCTTCCTATTGTCCTTAGCATGCAACTGCTGTACTTCAAAGTACTTTTAACCACCACCCTCCTCCTCCTCCTCCTCCTCCTTCCCCACAATCCATTTTGTTTTGCTGTCGGTGTTCAGGGGAAGAAAAAAAAAACTTTCTGGCTGCTTTCAGACATGCAGAAGATGCTGACGCTAATTCATGGCAGCAACACAAAGCGATGCTGGCCGCTTTGTTTTCACATACAGTAGAAGAGCAGTGAGCGCAAGTGTGGAAACGAATGTGATTTAACATTTAAGCAAGTTAATTCTACATTGTGTTAGTCTTTCCAGCCTAATAATGTACAGTGCTACAACAACCGCAGTGTTGGCGCCATGGAAACAAATGAATGTGCGCGTCGGTGTGATGGATTGTCGTGATGCTGGGTGGAGGAGCAATTGATTAGGCCCGCCGGATCATTGCTATTGCAGTGCATTGTGGGTGATGGAGAGGAGGTGTCGGGGAGCGCGGTGACACCTGCACACAAGCATGCAAACAAACACTTATACACACAAACGCACACATAGACACACACACACATAGATTTATCTATCCTGCGATATTGTTGGTATTGAATAATTCAATGATTTTATCAGCCTCAACCACAACAAATGACTTAATTATGCTAATCTGAGCCAAAAACTCACAGAGAGATGTGTGTGAGCGTGTGTGTGCATGTGCATGTGTGTGTGTGTGCGTGTGTGTGAGCAGGATTGACAGGAGCCTACGGGCTTCAGCTCCGAAACGCTGATCTGGAATTTCACATCCTTATCCCAAAAGCCTTAGGACACACACACACACACACACACACACACACATACATACATACATGTGCACGAATTTGTTCCCCACACACACACACACACACACTGCCCAAAAAGCCACCGGGCGATTAGCACTACCCTACCTACAGTCTTTTGATTTGCATAGCAAGTCAGATGGAATTCATATCAGTGTGCAGCAAGTATGACACACACACACACACTACACACACACACACACACACACACACACACACACACACACACACACACACACTCACGGTATACGCTCATATATGGTACGAACAAGCAAAAGCACACTTGCACACAGCCGGTATGAAAAGTGAACACAAAGCAGTTGTGAGTGCGTCACCAGCTCCTCTGTGAGGTTATAATTCAGCGTGATGGACTGTCTGTGTCTGCGGTGTATCACCGTAGGGCAGCGTACACACACACACACACACACACACACACACACACACACCTGTCGTCTCAACACACTGACAACAGGACGACAAACACCAGCCTGCTCCACAGTGATGGAAGAAAATAAAGTGTGTTTTCATTTTAATAGCTTGACTTGATTCTGAGGCTGTAATAGTGATGCCATCTGAACATTATGAGTTAAGTTACATTGTTTGCTTTTAAATTCCAACTCTAATTCCATTTAAAAATATTAAAACTCTTCATGAAAAGCTGAATTATTTTAGGTGTAGCTTTACAAACCAGGATGACGGACCAAGCTATTAAATATCTGGGAATCTGATCTGTTTGTTTGTGTGTCTGCAGGATATCTCCAAATCTTGCTCACAAATTAATATGTAATCTGTTGGAAAGGCCACAGGCCAAGCAACATGTGATTTGTTTTAGTACAGGTGGATCCAGCTGCATATTTTAATGGATGTCAATATTGTTACATAGGGGACTTTTTTCCCCCCCAAGACATATTTGTAATACTGTACGTTGTGCAAATAAAACACTGCAAAGAAGTTGGTTTCCTCCCTGACATCTGGAGCAGACGTTTGTCTTCCTTCCTCTCCTCTATCCTGTTCTGTCTCCTGTTTGTCCTGATGAACAGGCCTGAAAGGCAGCGAGTCTATCCAGGCAGCTTGGTTCATTCATGTGAGTCCAGGAATGAAAGTCTCCAAAGTTCACCACACTGCATCAAGAGGATCATCAATGTGTAATTCATATTTTCTTTGGAAGTATTGTAGTCAAATAAAATGCATCCAAGTTTATCTGCATGTTAATGATTAACTTTTTTCTAACATTTTTCTACAGCTTTAAAGCAGATATCCTTTTAGCACTTTTAGCTGGTTTGAGCACCTGTCATAATACAGCAATGTCTATAATTAGTGGACCACAGACAGTCTAGTTAATTAAAAAGGGCCATACTTACAATATCATAACACTAAACATTTCATTTTACATTAAACTTAAGTCATATCTTTCATTCTTGGTATGTGGAATCATTTTAATTTTTGTATTTTAAAAGGAAAAAAATCAGTGTATTATTCAAATATGCACAAATCAAATATCTTGTGGAGTCATTTAGAGGAACTTTGGTACCTTATCAGCAGTCATATCTTCACTTTCTGCTACCAGAATCATTTTCTGAGCTGTCACTATCACAGGAGGACTTCATTAAATATAAACTAGAGTGTTTCTTGCAAAAATAAAATAAATCTGGGTAAAATCAAACCAATCAGCTCCTTTACAAGACAGATCCAGATGTTTTTGGGTGAGAATAATCAGTAAAAGTTAAAAAATAATATAAAATGAAGACCCTTCCTTTGAACCATCTGTCAGATATGAAATAAGTCATTTAGTCATGAAGTTTGGCTTTTCTATCTATCTATCTATCCATCATTATTGCTATAAAAAAAACAGAAACAAAATATTATGCTTTCTGCTCATTAATATTGTTCTCATGTCAAACATCTTTTGTGCCTTCAGACCAGGCAGCAATATACACCAACAGTCCATCGGTGCAGCCCAGACAGAAACACTATATTTGATGGAGGCCATGAACGGTTTTATGGAAAACAGCTGTATTGAATCTGTTCCAGCTCTTTTCTTCCACCTCATGAATGAAATTTCCCATGCTGCACTGCTCCAGGCTCTGGCACATCTAGGAGGTAGAGCGCTCTCTCTTTCTCTCTTTGTCTCTTTCTTTAATGCCTTCACACACCTTATTGCCATTCGTCAATTACTGACACACATTTTGGCAACAAACATGCCATTAATTGAAACATTTAATTAGCATTAAAACCAGCAGTAATTAACACCTTTTCTCCTGCGCTCTCTGAGCCAGGCTCAAATTCTATTAAGGCTTTAAGCGGCTCACTATTTCGCTGCTCTATGCTGACTTTTTGTAGCATCCCACAGATGTGTGTGTGTGTGTGTGTGTGTGCGTGTGTGTGTGTGTGGGTGTGTATTTATGTGTGTGTGTGTGTGCACACACTAAGGGCCCCAGGTAAGGAGCCTCCGTGAGGAGTCGAGCACCAAGGCCAAGCCTGCTGGGTGCCCAGGGGAGAAGAAGAAGAAAGGAGGTTGAGGAGGGAGGCGAAGACGAACAGGAGAAAAAAAAAAAAAAGGAGGGAGGAGGTCAAGATGGAAGGGGAGGGGAACGCTTGAAAGAGAGAGAAATAAGGTGGGAGGCAAAGGATAGACAAGAGGACATGAATGCGAGGAGGGAGGAGAGAAGGAACGACAGATGGATTAAAAGAGGACTGTGAGCGAGTGAAGAAGAAGAAGAAGAAGAGGAGGTGGTGGTAGTGTTGGTGGGGGGGGGGGGGCGTGTGAAAAGACAGCAAGAAAGAAATAACGGTGAAGACGAGCGACTGTTTGAACACACACACACACACACACACACACACACAAACACACCGTGAGGATTAACCAACATTCTCATGTGTGTGTGGCAGTGTGTTTTACATACAGTACGTGTTTGCACTTACTTAGTATACTGTGGGTGTGTGTGTGGGTGTGTATGTGTATGTGTGTGTGTGTGTGTGAGGCCTACTTGGAGCCAAAGCAGGGGCCTGGATTAGTTGCGTTTGCCAGGGCTGGGGGGCAGGATTAGCAGGCCGGGCTGCTGTCTGACGCCGCTCTGCCACCACTAATGGCATTATTAATAGGCAGCTAAAAAATTCATTAAAAAATCCATTAAAAATAAATGTGTTTTACATAAGACTTTGCCCCAGGTAGAAGGGAGGGGGGAGGCACGGGGTGAGATGGGTGCAGGAGGGAGAGAAAAAGGGGGGAAAAAGACGAAATGGGCGATTGTTAGCTTTGAGGTCAGCTGAATATCACAGTTCAGATGGCGGAGCGAGAGAGAGAAACAAGCAGCGAGGAGTAAACACACAAACACTCGGTCTTAATGGAAATACGTCGGAGGTGGGATAATGAGGCTAAACCAACAAGGCCGACGTCTCGGCTCAGAGAAATGTCTACAGAGCCGACGTCAAATGTCTACAAGCCTCAAAGTGGATGTTAAACATGTGTCTGCGGCAGCTGCTCAACACTGTCAGTCATGTCAGAGGCTCACATGACAGATATGAAAGTGAAAGGCTAAAAATGTCATGAATCCATTTGACAGTTCAAATAAAGCAAATATGGGACAGCCTGGGAATCTGGGTGGTGATGGTACACACTTCACCATCCACAACACTTTAATAAGAATAAAAGCCTGTTGTTTTTGCTTCTGTGTATTATTGTGTGACTATTTTAGGAGCAAGTAGACTTAATTGAGAATTTCAGTGATTGTCCTACTGTTTGATCATTTGTGTTTCTGCATCTATGGCAACAATTTACTGTAATCATATTAAAAGTGCACAAGATAACACATAATTATTCAATCAACTTTAAACAGCTTTATAATTTGCTGTATCCAGTTTTTTACAAAACAAACTTTTCTGAAAGAATCCTGGAAAACCTTACTGGATGTGAAATATATGTAAAAACAATGTATTAGTAGAAGTATTATAGTATGAACCGTAAGCTTTACACAATACAAATCACATCATAGTATTACAGTTAACTTTTTTCTTTTTTTTTACCACAGTGAACACATCTCTGTACTCCATAGTAGTACCTAAAGAGGGCATCGTAGTTGCACATAACATACTGTGTTCCTGACTTATGACATCACAAATAACTGTCTGATTACATGTTTATTTACATTTTTAACTCACCAGTGACACTCAATATTTTCTGTATTCAGTCAAAAGCAAAAATTGTAGCCTGAAGTTCAGAACACACAGGACGCAACAGGCCCACCAATAACATCTGCGGGTGCAATATTGTATATTATAGCATTTAATGGACTGAAAAACACACAGTTAACACAGTAATACGAGACAGAAGCAAAACTATTTAGAAGTACATAAAAATCATTTTGAGAGAACGAAGTTGTCACATTTAAAGACATAAATTAAACTTCTACAATAGAGAAACCGCTTTCTTAAAATCAATAATTACAGTGTTGGGTTTTTACATAGACCAAAATATATTTATATATATTATATTAACTTCATAATTGTATGTACACTTTCTTTAAACTACTACTACAGTATAGAAACAGAGTAAAAACTTATTTTTGAACTACTGAAAGTTGAGAAAACAATCTCACCATGAGGTCCATTTAGTAGCTGTCCTGGAGCTTTCAATCATATCCCATGATCTTCCTCAACATAATGAGAAGTCCTTAAAGTGATCAGATTTTTCTTATATTATTTGACCCTCTACAAATCTGTGACAACTGCAAACTCCATCTACTGAGGAAGACCAGTATATTGGAAAGCTCCAGAATAGCTACTAAATGGAGCTTGTGGTGTAATTATTTTGTCATCTAACAATAGCTGAAATGAATGTGTTAGAAATGCATTTTGGGTAGGTTGAAATATTCCATTTTAAGATTAACTTATTAATATGTATGTCTATTTAAGTATATGTTCAAAATGAAACAATCTTAAGAGTGAGATGGACTATTATCTTAAGCAGTGATGAAACTGAGCTACAGTCCATGTGATACAACTGCAGGATGAGAACAGAGAGTATTGGCACACCAAGCTTACGTTGACACGCACACACACTGCCCCAAAAATATTATCTGTATATCAAAGTATTTAAACTGATTAGCCTCTTCAAATAAGTGAAATGGTTGGGGATTATTATCTGTGAGAGAGGGGAAAATTATGATGAGGAGGAGGAGGTTAAAGGTGAGGCGGTTCTGCTTTGTATATGCCCCGGGAAGATTTAACCAAATCAGATTAACAACAATGGCTGCTTCTAAACACACACACACACACACATATACACATATATAAAAGAGTGAGTGTAGGGGCCTCACAAAGTGCCCAGAGGCTCGTTGTAGCCTGGGGGACTCATATGTAGGAAGAGTCAGGGGGGATTCTGGTAATTGTTTGCATACTATCAACACACACACACACAAATACACATACACATCCACATGCAAATAGATACACAAACACACGCATCTTCTGCAATAATGGAATTTGAATGAACAGGCAATAAAAGGTTTCACAGCAATCACATGGATTCATTTTCATCAGGTCGTTCTGCCCACGATACAGACGCAGGATAACGCTCCCCGAAAAACCGCTTTCCCATCACATGTGCTGCTCGACACTGTCAACATCATCACCGCTACCAGGCCTTAACCGAGTTATTTCATTTCCCCATTTGTAGTTATTCTACATTTCAGCAGCTTAGCTCTGCTATCAAATAACATCAGGTAATGTACAGTCAGCTGCAATTTCTGCTGTCAGTCATCATCACAGAGCTTTAAAGTTGTGTATGCACATCCTGATATCAGGTACGTATACAGTAGGCAAAGTCGTAACTGATTGGCTCAACCTGGGATCCTGGGATCAGGTGACGTCACTATGAGGTCACATGTTTCATATTCCCTGATGATGACATAATGTTAAAAATGTTGTAATTGTCCTTTAATTCACCTTTTGGGATAATTGTCTTGTCCCCATGAGAGCAAAAATGACCAAATTACTCTATACATCCATAGATTAATCTATCTATCTATCTATCTATCTATCTATCTATCTATCTATCTATCTATCTATCTATCTATTTATCTATCTATCTATCTATCTATCTATCTATCTCTATCTATCTATCTATCTATCCATCTATCTATCCATCTATCTATCTATCTAATCTATCTATCTATCTATCTATCCATCCATCCATCCATCCATCCATCCATCCATCCACCCATCCATCCATCTATCCATCTATCTATCTATCCATCCATCTATCTGAGATATAAGGCACCTGTAAGATCATGAAGATAACATTGTCCCTTTAATTTCTGCTTTTCCCCAAAATGTGCAATTTTCTGGCACCCTGCCTTGATAATCATTTTCAGTCACAGGCCAAAAATTGCACTTTTGTAATAAAATTCATCTGCTTCATAAAGTCTCTCATTAGCTTTAAACATATCAAGATAATAGCTATTTGAAAATGAATAAATACAGTGTCTGTTATTAAAATGTGTGTATTTTATTGTGTAAAATGGATTGGTGTAAATATGTATGGTGATGTTTGACCTACACAAATGTTAAGATGTGTTTCTTATAATGTATAACTGAACTAAACTATTCATTCATTCATTCAAAAATGTATATTACCAGTAACTTGCATTGCATTTATTGCATCTATGTGGAATTCTGAATGTATCAAATATAATAGCTCATTAGAATAGTAATCCAACCAATCAGGGAACTCGGTGAGAGGTTTCTTGGTGTAGTGGCTTCAGTATGATTATACAAAACAATCATAGCCAATAAAGGAAAAAGCTACAACTACTCAAATGCAACAACAAATCAGAAAAAAGAGGCCTTAAATCGCCATGACTACAGCTGACATGACAGGAAAGCTACGTCAGCTAAAAAAAAATCATGCTGAATAATGATGTCAATATCAAAATAACAATTCACTCTAATCAGCATCATTATGTGAAATCAGACACTAAATATATCCGATGTTAGTTCAGAAGTGTCTGAAGCTGGATTTTTACTGGTCCATTAAGGTGCATTGCAAAGATTTTTCTTTTTTTCTCTCTCTGCTTTGGGCTAGAATTGAACTTGGCCTCCTCCTGCATCATCCTCCACCAAGCGTTTGCTGGGTAGGTACAAGGTGATTAAGAATATGTCAGCAAAGGGAATCTGAATCCGAGCCGGAAAAAAGTAAAACGCAACTTACCGAATTTTTTTGGGCGAGGAAGGGCAGAAAGCGAAAGGCAGGAAAGAGCACCTCCCGCTGTGTAGAGAAAAAGACAGCAAAAAAGTCAGCAACATTCATACTCAAAGCAAACATCAAACATCATCAAACACACAGAATGAGACACTTTGATCTCCCTAGCTCCACAGGAAGCCAGCATCTTTAGAAAATCCTCCAAATGTAAATTAATTTACTACAGAAAGAGTTCCCGAGGCGCTGGTGTGCAACTCCACAGCAGACATCAGAGGGTTAAACCCAAACTCTGCAGCTCCAGCCCACTGAGACAGTTCAGCCCTGGTGAGTAAATCTTAACTCTGAGCCATGCATGTAGGTCCCCCACCAACAGCCAAACTAACACGCATGACAGAATTTTACATTACTCCTGAGTCGATTACCCAACACACGGGGTATCTGTTTGTGTTAGCGTCTCAGCTCATCATTACCGGCATCATGAAAATGCTTCTTTTTTTTTTATCCTTCAACACCCCTCGGCGGGTTTCCTTTCCAACAGAGGCCTATTTTTTTTTAAAGCATTGAACGTTGGATGAGAAGTTAGGATGTGTAAGCAACCAGCAGACTTTTAGCTGACACTTCAGTTACACTCTGATGGTGTTGTATTTGTGTTTTAATGCTTGGAGCATGATGTGTCGGTCCAATTTGAAGCATGAAACATAAATGAGCATTTTTTTGATTGAACGTTGACTTCTTCCATCTATTTCAAGGAGGCAACCAATGTTAAAAATGTATCAATTGTGTTTCCCTTCACTGGATGGATGCAAGTCCAATATTCACCGTCCTTTTACCTCAGTTTTGGGCTCCACCAACTTCTGAGGGGAATAACCAGACCTCTCATTTCTAGCAGTTCACACACTCACACGCCACACCTGTCATTTCTCACGTTGAGAAGTGATAGATCCCACCGCACAGAAACTAATATGTTATATACAAAAATGCGGGGTGTTCATAGCTGTCCGGTAGTTAGCGACCTACCAGCCAATCAGAAAATAGTATTTCTTGTTGCTGGGTAAATTTGGAAAATAAGTCATAGTCGTCGCCGTGGAAGTTTCCCTCTAAAAGTAAGAGAGAGAGGACAAAATGTGTGAAAAAAATATATTTAAACGGTTATATGAAAACATAATATGAAGCTTCAGCAGTCCAATTCTTATTAGTAAAAATTCCCTCCTTGTATATTTTTTTATTTCCTGTTCAGCTGCAGTGGAAGTCTCGTAACAAAAAAGGAGGGAATTTGGCACTAAAGAATTCATAATTAATTTAAAGTCACTTCCACATTGTCTTTTTCCATTTACCAGATGCAAGCTTCACATGCAGCTACTCACTTGCCACTGCACACGTTACACACACTTGCACATTACAAACACCGGGTTGCATGTTGCTAGTACATCTATACAATCGTCATTTAAGCATCATCTGCCATTGAACACAACAAGTCGCACATTACTAACACAGCTCCGTATCGTCCACGTTAAAAGCACTGGATCGCAAGCTACTAGCACAAGTCATCACAAATACAACTAACCTGAAATTGCTTCTATATCATCTGTCATAAGCACCCCCTACTGTTTCCTGCTTCAACCACAGCACTTCACTTCGACCGGACATCAGGCATGCCTGCAACCCCTGCCGTTTCCTCACTACAACCGCAGCGCTTTGCTTAGACAGGGACATCAGGCACCAGGATGCCTGCGACCCCTGCCATTTCGTCACTCCATCCACACCACATCAATTCGGCCAGGATGTTTGATGTCAGCGACCCCGCCGTTTACTCAATCCAACCTTGGCTCCACACCTAGTTCGACAGCAGGCAGCTTTTATCGGGGACATCCGGCTCTAGTTGCCACAGCAGCCTGTTCTAGTCAAGGCTCCTGGCACTGAGGGCTGCCAGCACTCTGCTTCAGCCCAGACATCTGCCACCGGGATACCAGTGCCCCCATTGTCTCCTCATCGAGGTACCAGGATCACCCATATTCGACTACACTGATCCATGCAGCTCATTTCTCCCAGGCAGTGACACCAGGATGTCATTGCCCCCAAGCACCACTCCTGCAACTTCAGTAGACAGAACCATGCAAGCCAATTTTGGGGGTTCAGTGGTAAATGAATGTTCTCCGCCAAATGGCCAGCTGAGACCACCCCCTTTCACACATTTAATGTAACCTACATTTCTTTCTATCTCGTCACTTTGACCATTTCATTATCCACGCCACTTTCAGATGTTAAACGTAACCTACATGTCGTTCTATCTCGTCACCATAACTATTTAATTGTCAATGCCTCTTAAAGCCTCTCTTCATCTCCGAATTCAGACTAGCGCCTAATCATTCCCAGCTATACCAGCACTTTCTCCACATATCATCGTTGCGCCATTCTTCAGATCCGCTCTGTCTTGGTGGAGGTTTTTGGGGGTCCTCGCTGCCTGGGCGTTGCACCCTTCATATGGCCTCCCCACACCGCATCAAGAGCACAAACAATCATTCAAATCTTGTTAATAAATTTGTCAAACGTATCTCATTGGTGGTGTGGTCCTTGCTCGTGAAACTTCTTTTAGTGTATATGCAACACATGGAATTGGTGGTTACAGTGATGTTTTGTTATGTACTGTAACTGTTTGGTGATTTGTGTTTCTGTATCTGCATAAAGTGAGCTCACCCACTGGTGGTTTAGTCCACTCAGATTAGTTACTGATAGAATGGGTGCTGGGTGGTGATCATGCACACTAGCTTCTTCTTCTTTGCTTCTACTGGCTGACTACAAACCACTGTAAAAGGTGCATGGTGCCACCTACTGTACCAGAATTTGTAACCATGACATTATGTCTTATGACTTTACAAAGAAGTTAATTTATGGATATTTAACCTGTTGTTTGAACTGGTATTTGTTTGTCCCCTATCTCTAACAGAGCTTTAATACTCCACCCTCTTCCCATATCTACCTTGTCCTTCAGTCTTTCTATTTCTACATTGTACATCCTACAACCAAGCAGTATATTCTCAACAGTTTCCTTGCAGTTACAACCCTCTGCTTTGGTTGTCATCTGCTGTTAAATGAAAAAAAGAAGGCTTTGTTGTGAGAGGTGTTGATTACTGCTGTTATTGCATATGGCAATGTAATAAATGTCCACCCAGGGGATGAAAACTCTTTGCCTGAGCCTGCTCACTCAAAAACATAGCTTGGTGTAAATGAATGCATCAAATAGAGGTAATCCAATGTAGAAGAAGAAAAACCTCAAAAGAATAAAAAAACTTCAAAAATGCTAATATTGATGTAATACTGTAAAATGGAATTACACAAAGAAAGCATCTGAACAACAACAAAGACAGATGTTAATATTTAATCATCTCTTGAAGTGTTTCAAGTTTAAACTATGTAAAGCCCTGATTTAAGAGAACATTGCAGGTGTGGGCAACTATGCATATGCTTTCCTTTCCTTAGGATAGGCAGGCCAACATGCAGCTTGCATACTGTATGCTCTCAACTTGTCTTTTTCCTTTGTACACTGTTTTATGTGCAGAATATGTATCCAACTTGGGTTAAATGTGCACACTATCCACTGTCTTTGCTTTAAAAAATGACACACCTCACAGATGATCAGTCACATAAAACTGCATGTCATTAAAGTGAAGAAATTAAGTATGTCACCATCATGTCATCATGTTTTGCTGCATCTTACACAGATTATTTCACCATTATGTCAGATGTCCACAGAACATTTTTACTAGAGGGACTTTTCGCTGCTGTTAATAAAGACCAAAGCGAACCTTTTTGCCTGATGAGCCGAATTATGTTGTTGCATTTCAATGACCAGGAGATTCCATAAGCTGAGTTTAGCAAACAGGAGAGAAACAACCTTGTACCAGAAATTGAAGATGAATTCGAAAAAAGCAAATCTTGCACCATGTCAGATAGTATGGAACAGGTGACAGAAGTATCATTCAGTCAAAAGTAGCTACATCAATGCAAGGTAAGATAAATAACTTTGTGAATGATATGCTGTCATTGCATCTTCTTTCTTCAATCTTCCATTTTGTGTATGTGTGCATTTATGCATTTTTGTGTTGGCCACACCTGCCTTTTGATGATCAGATAGTTTGGGTCTTTGGCCAAGGGGACATGCTTTCTCTGATTTTTGGTTATTTTACAGTCTTATGATGTTGGATGTCAATGTATCAACATTATGTGCTTCATGCATTTCTAAAGCTAAGGCTTCAGCCTGCTCTGAACCATTTGTTTGCAGTTATCTCTCTCTGTTTGTGCATGGGTTCTTCACATTGACCAATCAGAACAGAGACAAGCACTAAAACGGCCTGTTTCATACAGAGGCTGAACTGAGGGGCCAGTATAAGATTAATAAGGAGTTTTTCTGAGCTGTAAATCATGCGAAGATATTCCTGAAGAGCTCCAGAATATACATACAAACCTGGAAATGTGCATGATACATCGCCTTAAAGAGCTACTACATCATCTGCTTACACAAATCAATTACATCATGACAAAAACAAGAGGTGACATGGTGTAACAGAAAAAGAGGCAGCGGATCAGAGCAGTGTTACAGCAACAACATCACTCCACATCACATCACCTGTAGCAGGATTCCAACTGAGGATCGCTCAGCATGCTGTCTAAACATCTGTCCTTCAGGTTACAGCCGGGCGTGAGCTTTCCCTCTGCTGACTGACATGCTTGTCTTTGCCCTGTCAGGGTAGAATAGCTGGGATATGTGAGAGCAGGAGTCTGTCTCTCTCTCCTATACCTCTCCTTCACACCGAGAGACACGCCGTGGCCCCTCGGTCCCTCCAACCTGCCTCGAGGTCCTATAATCTTTTTACAATGTGTTGAAACAGAGCAATAAATCTGTTAGCTTACAATCTAATTTCCCTGGCCTTTTCCAGAAATCCTCATAAACTTTTGGCGCCCCCATTAACGGTCCTATTGAATCAGAGCGCTTAATCTGCTTCCAGGTGAGGGGTCAGAAAATGAATGCTTTGAGATCCATCACGCTGACGGGTGCAGAGAAAACTGGGCGAGGGAGAGCGCTGGGGAAAAGGGCAGCGTCTCTTCCTCATAGGTCAATAGCAGCCAAGAGAGTCAGTCATTCACTTTTTCCCTCAGCGCTGCTCTCATTTTCCATTTAATATGGACATCCAATTAATGTGAGCACGTCTGGGGCGGCCCGGATCCCGGTGAATTATGGCCCATCATCCTCCCAGTTATGGCTCGACAGGAGAGGAGAGGAGAGGAGAGGAGAGGAGAAAAGAGGAAAGGAGAAAAGAAACAAGAGGAGGACGAAAGAGGAAATATAAAGAAAGGAAAGGTGGAAGTGATGAGGAAAAAAGGAGAGAAGATGTATGAGAGAAAGCAAAGTACAAGAGGGGATGAGAGGATAAACATGTAGACGAAAGGAGGGGGAAAGAGAAGAATGGGAAGGTGCAAGGATGAAAAGAAGAGGAAGTTAGTCAATAATAAAATAGAAGAATAGAAGATGCAGAACAGAGAAGCAATGAAGGGGAAACAAAGGAAAGAGAAGAGGAATGACCAAAATAGAGGAAACCCAAAAGAAAGGAGGGAAGATGAGAAAACAGGACAGGAAATGAAAATTAATTTTAAAAGGAAAAGAAACAATAAGAAGAATGAGGAAAGGAAAGGAGAAGAGACAAGAAGATGGGAGGAGTAAAGGGGAAAAGGAGAGGAAAAAGGCAAAGAAACAAGGAAAGAAAAGGAAATGTGGAGAAAAGCGAATGAGGGATAAAAGGTGAAGACAAAAGTTTTAAAAGGGGGGGATCGGAATGAGGAGGAGAAGAGGAAGAGGAAAGCAAAGTAAAAGAGTGGAGGAGAGGAGAAGGAGATTTAAGCAAAGGAAATGAGAAGAATGGGTTGAGGAAATATGGAGCAGTGAAAAGAGGAAAAGGAAAGGAAACTATTCAAGAGGAATGAGGTGAGGACAGAAAAGAAGAAAAGGAAAGCGGGATGTGGAGGAACGAGCATTAGCGAAACTAGGAAAAGAGAAGAGGTAAAGGGAATAAAAGAGAAAGGAACCAGGGAAAGGAAAGGAAATAAAAGGAGGAGAGGATAAAAGAAACAAGAAGAGGGAAAGTCATTAGAAGGAAACAATGAGAAGAGGAATAAGGAGAGTAAAGGAAAGGGAAAGGGGAGAGGAGAGGAGGAGTGAAAAAGTAACTGGAAGGAAACAAGGAGAGGAGACATGGAATGAAGGGAAGAAAGGAGGGAAAGGTGATGTGATGCAAGATGGAAAACAGGTAGAATGTACAAGAAAAGAGGAGGAGAGGAAAAGTGATAAAGACAGAAATGAGAAAGCTTTTTTCCTCACAGGGGAAAGAAGACAAGAAATGAGGAAAGGAAAGAAAATGAATAGGAAAGCAGAGGAGAAGAGAGGATGAAGAAGAGTAAAACAAGGAGAGAGATGAAATGAAAAGAAAAGAACAGGGGAGGAGGAAAGAGAAACCAGAGGAAAAGAGAATACAAAGAAAGGAAAATAGAAGAGAAATAAGGAGTTGAGAGTAAAGAAGAAGAAAAGGAAAGGAAGAGGGGAGAGGAAATGAGGGGAGGGGAGGGGAGCCTTGCGAGAATTAGAGATAATTGATTGGTTGTTGGGGCACCAATGGCTACCTCTGATTGGCTGCTAGGAGGAAGCCGCTCGCTGCCAGATTAGATTCCAAAGTGGAGCGACAGACACCTATGTGTGTGTGTGTATGTGTGTGCATGTGTGTGTGTGTGTGTACGTGTGTGTGTCCAAACAGCATTACACCAGGACCTGTGATATTAAACCTGGACAGCAGCACCTTATTGTCGCAACAGGGATTTGTCATTGTACCTCATTATCCAATTAACACCATGTGGGCCCGCGGCCAAACATACACACACACACACACACACACACACACACACACACACACACATACACGGACACGCTGGACCTTCCTTGGTGTGTCTATGTGTGTGTTAATATGTGGTTTTCAACAAAGTTAGAATAGAAAATGTTGGAGGAAACTTTTAGCTTCGCTGCCAGCTGCAGATACAGAAAATGTTCTCTTTTTTTCTTTTGAAGTCATGAGACAGAGACTTGTGATCATTAGAGGGGCTTTTAATTATTTTAAAGGTGGTTTGTCGCTATTTGTTGTATTAGGTGTAGTGTGAAGAACTGATTTAAGAGAAGCAAGGGAATCAATGAATGAAGTCACATATTCAACAAATAGGAGACATTTAATGTGTTCATCGCCTTCACATCGAGAGGAGAGGATGAGAGGATGCACTGTAGACACATTAAAAACTAATAAACTATTCAAAACACATCAGTCAGCCATACCGTTCCACTGGGTGATTTGTTTCTCATCCCTCAATAGTTTGTTGCAGTGATCATGTTTTCAGTCTCCGTATATAGACATAGGTGGTTATGAACATAATACAAAAAAGAAAACCACCCTCAGAAATTGAAACTTCACCAACAAAATCTAAACATTTGAGGAGAGAACTAACAGTAAATGGAAGCTCTATGTGTAATTTTGGTAAAACAATGACTGGAATGTAAAATAACTTTGATTAAAGTCCAACTTTTATGTCTACTACAGCCTAAATATCTGCTCTGTAAATCGCAGATGGTCACACTGAGCCTGACCACATCCTGCTACACAATGCAGGAGCTACAGACTCTGAACAACAACCCACATTAGCTTTCCTGCTAAAGTCTCCTTATTATCTAACTTAGAAATATGATCAACCGTTGTACTGCACCTTAGCTTGTTGATCAAGCCACCAAACAAACATTTCCAGGTCAAAGTGCACCTCTAACATCAATTAGCAAGCGATGTAGCTACTGTAATTAGCAGCATGTTAACACACTTGAAATTGTCAGTTCGGAACCATTACACAGTAGTTTGTATTGTGTCTGTAAGCTAATGTAGTACACAAGCCTCTGACACAAGCTTTTTTGTTCATTCATTCATTAATTATACAAAACTATTAAGAATACATTTAAAATATGTTGACATTATTTGTGACTCAAAAGAAGGAAGATTAAATGTAATTTCTGGGCTTAAAGATTTAAATTACAGATCCAAATCTTAGGAGGCAAAGCTGGAATATGATATAAGCATACCCAGAGTTTTGGTAGTATTCAGGCTCTTACCATTGACCACAAATTCACACACTACAAACACAGACTGTCCTCACGGCAGCTTGGCACGCACGGCTCAAAGTGGGCAGATTGAAAACTTAAGAGGAGAAAAGAGAATGAATGAAAAGAAAACAAACTAATAAAGAGCATATCAAAACATGGGTCATCCCAGTATTTCCCCAGATTTAGAACAGTTTCAAAACTAAATGAAAAAAATGTGCATTTCATTAAATGCTAATATCTGCGAAGAGTTCCACAAACTCTCTCTCTCTGATTGTGTCTCGGCTCAAAAACAGATCTCCGTCTGAATTTGAAGGAAAATACAGGAGTTATTGCAAGGATACAGGAAGTATTCCACTGCAGAGCCCTCTAAATCCTGATGTCAGATGTTTTATTATTAAAACTCTGAAGCATTCAGTCTACGCTTTGCGGTTCTCAGAGGCTCTAGGACTGAGGGGGGAGAGAGATGGGACATGTTGGAGTCACTCATAATACCAGATAATAACAGACACACATCTTAACTGATCATTCAACACCCATGGATATGGACTCAATGGACATCTATGAAAAGACAGTAACAAATAAAATAAAATAAAATGACTTGAATCTTTTTTAATGGCATTTTTCTTTTATCTGATCAGTAGAGAGGCAGACAGGAAATGTGAAAAGGGAGGGGGATGAGTTTCCTGGCTGGATTCAAACCAGGAACGTTGCTGCACACTGGTATGCATCTTAGATCACCACTGCCATACACATCATTCTAAAGACTGCAAAGAATCCAGCATTTTGGACGTTGTCTTAGGGTGTTTCAGACCTGTACTTTGGTGCAATTTGTTTGGGCAGGTTGGTCAATCATATCCCCCAGACCCTTTAGAGTAAGGGGTATTTGTCCAGTCCCGAAGAAACTCTGAAGCAGGTTGTTTGTGGTGGGAACATGATCTCAACTAACTAGGTGTACTCTCCATCATTGACCTAAACAGCTCCCCTAACCAGGTGTGCTATGCATACTGGAATACAAATGTTATAATTTACCTGTTCAATCAGTAGAGGTCCAAACTGAACTTGAGCAACAGCAAATATCATATTTGGCCAAAGGACCTTCTTCAGGACCTTCTTCCTATGTTTATGTTTTTGCTCCTGCCCCAGACACATCTGACCAATGAGCGGATTGACGTGACTTGTAGTGAAGCATTTTGGTTTAGTTAGATTTTTCTCAGTGTGAAAAAAACTGAACAAAGGGGAAAATCTACTCTTTAGATCAACTCAAACTCATGGTTTTAAAATGTCCTTAGTTGTGGTAAAGTTAGCATAACATTATATTATGTTCATTGTCATTGTCATTGTAGAAAGTGTAGCTACAAGTGCTCAGCTTTAAAAGGACAAGGCTGGTTACATTCTATATGTTTTTATTGCTAACATGAAAAGAACAAAACCAACAATGAATTCTACTAACATGTCTTGCCTGTGTATCCAAAGGCTAATATATCTTATTCCTCACATCACTTAGCCTCTGTTGTGGCTTGAGATTGACTCAAATAAAACTAGAGTGCACTCTAGTTTTATTATGATGATCATCATGGTGAAGGAACAATGAACATGGGCACTGTGGCTGCCAGAAATACTCACTGGTGCAAATCAATCCACAGCCGAAAATAGTCCCCCTAGAAAAGCACTATTAACTTTGTGTATTTGAGGTTTTTTTTTTAAAACAACCCACTATCCAGCTGTTTTACGAAATGACTGAGCCTGTTTTTAATTTAACAATTAAAGTACAGAAACACAGATCTTGATTTATATTTAACAGGAACAACAACTTAAAATAACTTCCTGAGCTTTATTTAAACTGCATCTAAACTGCATGACGCTCAGTGGAGCTTGTCGGGTCATGTCCTACTATAAATGGAAAAAAAACAACGCGCATCCAGGTCAACCTGCAGGGTACCAGCTGCTTCAGCAATGTGAAAGAGTTGTCTGGGATTACTGTGGTCATAAATTTTAATGTTCATCTTCATTTAGACTTCCGGATAACTGCTTGTAAAGTTGCATTCCCATTGTTTAAAAGCCATTTGAGGCTTTTATGTCTTTGCCTCATTAGGCTCTATTTTATAGTTGTCTCCAGCTGAGCTCTTGTGGCTGCTTTAAATACAACTAAGCAAAAACAAAATGCAGTGTTATGCTTATGTACAGGTAGAGAAAAAGTGTGTTCCTTTGTCTCACCTGCACATTTGATATCCAAGAGATGACTATGTGTAAAACTTTCTGGTGTGATTTCCAGGCTTGTTTTAATTGAAGGTGTATTTGTGACTCAAAAGGTTAATAAAAGGCAGGTCAGCTATGACCTCCAGTCAGAAAGCACCATCAAATATTGATACTTTTAATATATTAAAAGCCCCAATTTCCACTTAAGAAAATGTGATTAGAAAGGAAGAGAAAATAATGATAAAGTATAAATGAATAATAGCCATTTATTACAAAAAATAACATTCAAAAGTTTTTCTTCACAGGAGGATTACATAAGTATTCTGGCCTTGGAGGAAACTGGATGGGACTACAGTTGAGTGTGTGTGTTGTCAGTGTGTGTCTGCACTACATCGTAGCTGTGTTTTTAAAGGCCTAATGTTTTCTGACATCCCACAGTTAAAGTATCATAGAGGCAGAATGATCGCCCCTGGCTAGCGGGAAAGAGACTGCCTGGGGGCTTTCGCTCTGGGCAAGAGTGTGTGTGAGTCAGAGTGTGTGTGTGTGTGTGTGTGTGTGTGTGGTGAAACGGCCTTTCAACATGCAATATTCTCAGTGTCATCGGCTTAAACAGCTAAACAGGGTGTTCAAGGGAGAGAGGAGGAGGAAGACAGGAGGAGGAAAAAAAAGTGAAAGAGAAGAGAGGGAGATAGAGGAAGAAAGCTCTCATGGCTGACACACAACATTACAGCCCAGTCCTGTGCCGGACTCCTCTTTTAATGAAGGAGGAAATGAAGACGAGGGATGAAGGAAGAAGAAGAAAGAGGAGGAAAATCCTTGTGTTAAGTCGACTCTTATTATCTCATTATGCTTCCCTCTCTTCTCCCCCCCCCCCTCGCTCTGTCTTTTCTTTGAGTGTGCGCCTGCAAAAGTGTGTTGCGATCTCCATTAGCAGCAACATCGGAGCGCTGCGGTGTTAAAAACCCGTTTGTTGTTGTTCCTGAAATAATCAAGCGGATTTATAATATTCAGCGCTAAATTATTCACGTGTTTAAGGCTCAGAAGTTTGAGCAAATTGCCGCTTCTTTTTCTGCCTGTTTTAAGTGCAGCGGGCAGAGTGGTAACGATGTGCACCGGCGGGCCTGGAACTCGCTTACTGTAGGCCCGGACTTGAGGTCTGATCTTTTTTATTAGCTTACACATATTCCCCCTTTAGACTTTTTCCAAGGGTGGAACTCCCCAGCTCCAATAAACAGCCAATTAACACCAGACCCGAGCTCGACTGGTGTTATTCAAGAGATTATCACAATGCAATTAGCGCTAAACAATCTGGCTCTTTAAAATTCTTAATGTCAATGTAGGTAGAAGCCGACAGCGTGGCAAATAGACACACAAAGCAGTACCTTGCAGATGTATTATTAGGACAAAGCTGCAGTGGTTTTCTGGCCTGTAGCAGCTGGCGTGGAGGGAACAGTGAGAGGAAAGGAGGGTCAGGGTACAGTAGTGTATAATGGTGTCTAGTGTGAGTCCACACAACAGATGAAGTCATTTCACACTCGTCTGTGAATGAAATGAGAGCCCGGCGATAGCATCTCCCCTCGCGCCCGCTCCCTGTCAGCCGAGCTTTTGATCTTCCCCGAGCGGCGCTGAAATGATCTTCTGTCCGAGTTTTTTTTACAGCGAATCAGTGCCGGACAATTCTCTCCCTCTGTCCCCATTTTCTGTCTCATTCTGAAAAAGCCGCCCGAGCCAAGAGTTCAAAGCTGGAGAGCCCCAGATGAGATGAGCACCACTCGCGAGGAATTACATTAGCGGCTGACTGTCCCATGTGCCGGCACGCAATACATCAGAGAGAGAGAGAGAGAGAGAGAGAGAGAGGAGAATATTTTCATGTCTCGAAGATGACCATATAGTGCTGTAAAGGGTTGAAAGAGTGTCACTGCAAGACCTAAAATCTTGTAGTATTAACCTGCACCCCTGGCTATCTGGTCCTCATCATCAGGTAGACCAAAAACAGAGACGCTAGCAAAGATGATCACATTAGCATAAAAGTGCGAATGCCTCCATATTTGAAGCAACAGAAATGGTGGTGAGCTGAAAATTCAAACCTCTTGCAGCAATGTGCAGATTCTGGCTGCAGTTAAGATGTGTTCGGACTGAATGCAAAGCTAATTTGACTGCTGGGAGTGTTTTTCCCGCCCCAAACACCGACTGTAGAGACATGAGCTGTAGCTGGCTAGCTAGCTAATCTCAGAACTCACTAGGAACTTCAAGAAGCTCCAAACCCCTCTGCTTTCTTTCTTTTCCCAACGCACTCCTGCACTGGACTTAGATAGCGTCAGTTTAAGCGTGACTTTTTTAGCTCAAATTGAAACATCTTCAGCTTGCATGGACACTGACATATTTGCATCATCTTCATTGTATCACCTCCAAAATGCACTTTGTGTTCTCTTTTTATGCACTTTTACAATTACTTTTGTTTAAGATTAATGTGGATTTTCATTAAGATTACAGCCCTTAATGTATATATATTATTCCCAATTTACAGGGTACTTTTTTGTAACAGTGCAAAGGGCCTACTGACTCATACATGTAGACAAGATGTGAAGTTGGGGAATAAGTGGGTAACAACATGGGAATTTAAAAATAATTGATACTGTTGGTAGTTCTCTCTAAACTCCCAAACACCAGATTGTTGCTCAATAGTTAACAAGTACCTAGAGTATATTTTTTTAAGTTGGTGACCCCCAATCCCCTAACTGTACATCTTCTTCCCTTGTACCTACATATGTGTGTTGGTACACACTCTACTGGTACACCGTGGGAATAACTACACTGTACATTGCAGGCAGTAGTCTGAAGTATCACTCTACTAATGCTATGGGAAACTTCTGGTTTATTTCAACTGTCTTGGGTGTTAATTTCATTGTTTTTGCCCTCATTTCTATTTGTTATGGTAAGATAATGCTTGCTACTCCCCAAATTGTTGAAATCCTTCATCAGGGTGAATTGACTTAAATGATGTGTGACATGAATTTCATTTTTAAAGCGTTAAAAAGGCGAAACAGGTTCTAAATAAAGCAACAGTTCAGCCAGTGTTTAATGATCATCTGACTGATATGTGATCATAATAATGGGCAAAACTACAAAAAAAAGAGAACCTGAATTGGAATATCTCATTCCATTTAGAGGTTATTGAGTGAATGCCAAGTTGTCACATGGAGGAGGAGGAGAAGGGAACATTCAATGTGCTTTTTAAAAGTATAAAAGAAGTATAAGCTTGTGTCTATCACAACATATTCCCTCCCTCACACTGTCTTACTCTCTCACCCCCCTCACACCACCACACACACACACACACACACACACACACACACCTCCTATGTTCTTGCGGAGCGCAGCAACATGCAGGGAGGGAGAGTTGAGCCATGAATCATGACTATTATCATTAGGTTAAGCACCAACCAACCCCAAAGGCAGTGAAAGCCTCTGTGGAGAAACGGCACTCTAAATGAGCCTGATTATTATTATTGTCCTCCAAATGAGAGTGATTAGTATTGATGTCTAAATGAGCGCTGAGGTTATTATTGCCCTGATTATTATTATTATTATTATTGTGGCGGCGTTATGAGGAGCAGGCAGCCTCGCTCATCTTCGCTTCATTCACTTTTAATTCCACAGGCTGCCTCTTTTACCGACAGCAGCGCCACATGGTTTCTGTGACACACACACACTCACACACACACACACACGCACGCATACAAATCTAATAAGTATGTACAGAACACTTACATAAACACGTATACACACACACACACACACAGGTATATATGCAGAAACTTTAATTCAAAAGCAGACACTTATTTCCTTATAGAGAAAGACTTCCCCCTACATAAAGACAGACACCACACACACACACACACACACACACACACACACACACACAAGCACATGTGCACCGAAATGCCCGCATGAACCCGCACTAACCTGAAGGAAGTCTGCATATGCAGTGAAGCAGCCATGTCTGATGGAGCAGATGGAGGCAATTCCCTGCTTTCCCTGAAACTGAATAAATAAATCATCATTACATCTGGACAGATAACGGATGTGAGGAACCAGCTGAAAAGAACCACGTGTATGTTAATTCGGTTAACGTGATCGACACGAGGGGGGCCCGTGTCATCCCCACCGTGTTGTTTTTGGAGCTAATCGTTGCCGCTAATCTGTAGAGTAAACACTACGCTTTGGTCTGGTCCTGAACTGGAAATGTGTTCATGAGTTAGATTTATAAAAATGTATTAAAACACTATGAAAATCTTGTAAATTTAGGATATTCTTCTTCATATTTGCTGATTTGGGATTAAGAATTTTGTTAGGGTTAAGATTTAAATGAGGCCTGTTTGTGCACAATCTGTATGCAACTGTGAATGTGTGTGTGCGTGTGTTTGTGTGTGTGCATGTCAGGACAGCTGTCAGATCACTCCGCTGATTGGCCGGTATGACAGGCATCAAAAAGCGCCGTGGGAGGAGAAAGGAGGAGGCGGGCTGCCCAGCTGTCAATCACTGCCAGTCACAAGTTCAGCTCAGCCAACGAAACATCACCTGGGCCCACACACACACACACACACACACATACACACACACACCCAAGCCATCATGTACAAACATAATCCATAAATCTCCATGCATACAGCCTGAAACACACAATCCCACATTCACAAAAAAAACATGAACTGCTTTGAACACACATGGACTGAATCGCCAACTCTCTCTCTCTCACACACACACACACACACATACACACATACACACACGCGCCGTCGTCAGTCTTAACACAGACAGGCATTTAGTTTGACAGAGTAATTATGACGTCCCACTCTGAAGGAGCCCTGGGCTGAAAGGTGAGAGTTATCGATCCCACACAGGAGGAAATTTATCAATGTCCAAGCGCTCAGCTCTGACAGGAACCCAATCCACTTAGAGCGCAATGTTCAAACTGTTTAGGTCTGGTCAGAAAACACACTTCTTTTCAAATTCAGAGGAGCAGACGGCTAGGTGATGGGTTAGAAGGGTCAGAGGTCAGTATCAGATTGTCTGAACGTGTTATACTGTACAAAACTTATTCTGAGCGGGGTTTTTAGTATACCTACTCTCTCTCAACCTACTTACCTGTTGATTAGTGAATCCAGATTACTAATGAATGGCCTTCAATGATTCTCAGAGATGAGGCTGACATTTTTATCAGAGTAAGGCCTTGTCCACACATTGATGGGTATATTTAAAAACATAGCTTCTTCTATACGTTTTGGCCTTTCATTTCTTTTATTTTCATTTATTTTAAGTCCTTCTGGAAAACTCCTTCAAGGGAGAAGATTTTCAGAAACTCAGTTTTGTATATTGAAGAAAACCAAGTGTTTTAGCTTGTGAGATCAGAGTGTGTGCCTTAATCTCATTTATTTACATGAGGTAACATTTCATACAATGGCAGATGTGGCCAAAATGCCAAAGTGCTGGTTCTCACCTTGCTAACAGGACTTTTTATATGTTTGCACATATAACTACAGTTACTCTTCCACTATATTAAGGAACAGAGGCATCACAATGGACTACAGAGGTCACTGCTATATATGTGTCTATATTTTTTCAGGATTCTGATTGGCCAGCATGGCTTTAGGGTTAAGGTTATATCACCACCTGTTATTTTGGCATTCTCAGCACTTCAGTTGTGTTTTTGCAATTTTAAAACACTGAACACTGCACTGAACAAAAGAGGAAAAAACCCATTTCCAAAAAACCCATGTACAACGAGGCCTAAGTAACAACAATGTTTTCCAGCTGAGAAGTGATGTCCTGCTGCTATTCTAACTCAGCACACATGTTTTGTGACTTTATTGCATTCTGATTTACTTGCAAGTGAAGGCTCACAATTAATGGAGAGGAACTGGTGTCTCATCGGGCTTCATCTTCGCTGGATTTCTTCCTGTGTGTAAGATCATTGAATGAAAAAAACTGGCTGTTTTTCAAACGTTTTAAAGTTTGTACTATCATTTACATTTACATTGATTCAATTGGCAGGTGCTTTTGTCCCAAGTAAAATACAAATGAGGTACAATTAAAGCAACAAGAGATCAAGGACAATTGAGAAATAACCAACACTGACAATGACACAAGTGCCACAAGGCTTGCAAGTTGCTTGATGTAGAATATAGCAGAAATCAACAGAGTTTTTTTAGGGAAACCGACAGAGACAGAGACAGAGACAGAGAGAGAGAGAGAGAGAGAGAGAGAGAGAGAGAGAGAGAGAGAGAGAGAGAGAGAGAGAGAGAGAGAGAGAGAGAGAGAGAGAGCCTAAGAGGGACAGCTAGATAGACAAGAAGCATATAAGTGAATAAGTACTCTCCAAAGAGGTAGATCCTGATCTTGATTTTTTTTTAAGTGAAGGATTCTGCTGACCAAAGTGCAGCAACTCATTCCAACACTAAAGGACCATAAAGGAGAAGAGCTTGGAGTGAGATTTCCTGCCTCGCAGTGATGATAAGACAATAGGATCATAGTGACAAGACAGTGCGTAAACCCTCTCATCACTTCAAACTGCCATGGAAAGAGCAAACACCTGCCTTGTAGGCCTTGTAAAAGCAAAAGTCAGAGGAAACACAACCACTTCTAGACTTTCAAAATGGAACTGAAGGTATTATAACAAAGGCTCAGGAACAAAAGCACACCTCTCTCTCCCTAATCAGTCACCTGTGTACAGTATAAAGGTGTGTCTAACCCCTTTGTCATCGGTTCATCTCTGTTCTCACTTCTAATCAAAGTGGAAGATGTGCAGTTCATGCAGCAATGAGGCTTCATTGACTATAATCTAGTAACCTACTGTAAACCAGCACCAGCATTTTAGCAGCATATATATGAGACTCAGAAATAATGAAAGAAAACAGACAACATTCTTGCTTCTTCTCTGAATTGACAGCACTGTATGTAACATAGTAGTTTACATAGATTGGTCCTACAGTATGAATGAATTGGAAAACCATCTGTTTGCAGCTCGTCTCTCTGTGTGTTGCCCACAGTCTGAGCTCTGGGTCTGCTGTGACTGGTGCTCGACTGAAAGCTCGTGTCAAAATATTTAGACTGCGCTCAGACACTCCCTGCACTCGTGTTGTTTGGAGTCAGTAACATTTATCTTTGACTGACAGATCAAGGCGTTAAACTGTGGCTCACCGCAGCTCGGGAAGACAAGATTTCGATATCAAGCTTGTAACTACAGACTGTAATTCTGAGCCACGAGTCTGCTCTCTCATCTTCATACACTAACTGAAACTACATGACTTTAAATGTTAATGGCAAGATTCAGATTAGACAATGTACACAATTAACTTAACATCATTTAGAGGTTTTTAAAAACAACACAAAAGATAGAGATACTCACTAAACTAACAAAATATGACAAAACCAATGAAAGGTGAAAAGTTAAGGAGTCAGTTAGCTTCAACCATTTCTTCAGCAATCTGACAATCTGCACACATATCGAAAAACAAAACCTTTTATCATTTTAATATGATTTGTTTTTTTAATTCTTTTAATTCACTCAAGAATTCAAATTGATTTATAAAACAATTTTAGAGTTGTATCTGAGGGCAGATAATACATCCCATTAGTTAGTGAGAGCAAACAGAGTTACAGAAGCTTCTGTTAACACTCATTAACAAAACAAAAAAATTACACACATATGAATCTAAATGAGACTGGAGATCTGTAATTGATATGAATGTTCATCCACTGATTCATTTGATTGAAGCACAGTGCTGTTATTGACACAAATCTGTTCTGGTTAGAGCTACCAAATAATGTTATGTAACTGTTTCTCATCTCAAACATTTATTACGAGGTCATTGGGATTTACATTTTCATCTACGGTAGATTTTATGAGTCATGAAAAAGATTGAAGGTAATATTTAAAAGGAAAAGCTTTTGTTAGGGGGGCAAATATTTGTGTTGGAGGGCCAGATTTCGCCCACGCTCTGCTATTTGCCTTCCAGTGTAATGAAATCATGTCTGAGAATATAATAAAATCATGAAATCAGAAGTTCAGGGTTCTGTTTTATCTGTGGTGATGATAATGACTAAAAATAAATAAAAAATCTAACCCTACAGTATCACCTGGCTTCATTTTAGTTGTGTTGTTTATACCATTTGTCTGGTAAGGGATGGTAAAAATGTAATGTAATGTAATCCTGTCATTTCATTACAAAATGACATCAGACAATTGATGTACTGATTCCAGCCATGGAGACTGATACTGTAACTTTTAGACAGAAAAGAGCATGGTTGGATATCATAGATAAGCAATGAACAGCTACAAAGGCATAGAGTATGCCTATTGCCATGTTGGAAAAACGTGGCAATGTGGAAACAAGGCTTTTTGAATGCAAATACATTAATCATTGTTTAACTTTTTTTCCTGCAGCAAGTGCTGAGGTGGATACATCACTGTATCACTTACAATATGGATGGTAAACCTCAGGAACATATGATGAAAGAAAGCTTCAGTGAGAGTTTGCATTGCATTATAGAAGCCGGTGGAACAGCTGCTGGTGCTAAGCTTTGCATCACCTTGTTGAAACTTACTGTAGCAGCAAAAAAAAAAAAAAAAAAAAGGAAAAGGTTGGAGTATCTATAGTATGCAGCTTTTCTTTCTTTCTTTTTTTTTAGAATATTGTAGTGATTATGGATCATGCATGTAATTAAATAATGCAATATTGAGTGATTACAGTCATTTGCAGTAGATGTTTGGACACATTTACTTCATTTATATGGTGTCATGTCTGCATCACGCTGAACTGAAGTGCCTGCATGTCACCTTACACAATATGTACAGGTGTACATTCATATATATTGGTGCAATAATCCTTTGATGTATGAATTATGATAACTTCAGTCAGGATATTTTCCCCCAAAATTTTAAAAAATTTGATTACATTACATTACATTACATTACAATAACATAAATCAACCAAAAAAGTTACAGCAGATGAAGTGGTAGTGGGATGGGATGGGATGGGATGGGGGGATGGGATGGGATGGGATGGGATGACGCACTAGTATCCACTGTGGTGGCTGAAGTGCAACTATGCCATCAAAATCCATGAATATATAAGAAAACAGCTTCTGAATAGCTGTCCACTATAGTGACCATACTGCATGAAAGGGTTAATATCCCACCAAATGCTTAACATACATGACTTCAAATTCATAATGACACTGAGCTTGAAAACATTTAGATTTTCCATGTTTGAGTACTGTAAACATGAGGAAATGGGCACTCTTGTTTTTCTGAGTTTTTCTATTATTATTATTATTATAACGACAACGATGATAAAATTCACTTTTTTCATAACGCACTAACTCATTTGACCCAGGTATTCATCTTTCCTCTGCCATATACATGCAGATAGGCTGTAATATAGTTCCACACTATGTCAGAGAGGATCCAAAAATGCGACTATTTATTTCCTTGAAACCATTTTGGCAATTTTCTGGATCATAAACAAACAGATATTTCCCTCCATTTATAGCAGTTTAGTCAATAATCCTGTCAGAACTGCTTTCAAAATGAGATTGTCATGAGAAAGGCCTGTCGACTCAAACATCAGCGAACCTACGGTGAAAAATATATCCATTAGGAGCATGTGTGTGTGTGTGTATGTGTGTGTGTGTATGTGTGTGTATGTGTGTGTGTGAGCCTCTTTTTAAAGTTTTGATCCTATGCACCACACAGGGAATCACACTGTAGTCTTTCTGTGTGTGTGTGTGTGTGTGTTTGTGTTTGTGTGTGTGTGTGTGTGTGTGTCTATCTGTGTGTTATTTGTCTTCCTGCTCATCGACTCGACCATCATACTAACCGAGCACCTGTGGACATCTGCCCGCAGCCCGAGGTGATGTCCACACCTTCATTTTTCTCAGACAATGAGAGGAATCATTTCCCCCCTCACACACAGACCTCTCCATCATTATTGACACGGAATTATTGATCAGGACCTCGGCCGGTAAATTAGAACCTATTAGTCAAACTCTTTTCCCCTAGTTTTGAAAAGAGCGAGAGGTTGATAGATTGAGATTATGAAGGCGGCGGTTTGAGTTGATGACTGGTATTATACATTCTGGAAATTCCTGCTTTTTAAAATTTATTTATTTATTTTGCCTGTTAAGGAGATTTATTAATGCAGATTAAACAGCAGACAAACATACACTCAGCCCTAGCTCGTTCCTCAAGGAGCTGCCGCCACTGAATCAACATTAGTTCAAGGAAGCCGAGGTTCCAGGTGAAATCTACAACACTGAAGTTAAGGGAGCACAAACAGCTGCCTCGCTTAATTTATTTATTTATTTATTTTTTTGATGTTTCGCCCTAGGCCTGTCCTACTAAAGAGAAGTAATTTGGCTTATCTTATCCCAGAGACCTAGCAGCTGCTTTTTATTCTTTTTTTGTGAGGTCTTTTTTCTCATTTAGTCCAACAAAGATTGTCCTCATAGATTGACCTTCTCCGTGCCTGCAGGCCGTTGCCCTCATGCCAGTAACTAGATAACACACTCTATCAGAGATTTGAGAAAATCATTGGGAAAGCAGTGGGGCTGATAGTGGCATCAATCCTAACCTGACACCAGGCTGGGTCAACCATTTATCTCTCCACACCGCCTCTGGTCACAACAGCGGCCATCTTGCTCGGCTACATCCTTCTTTAATAACCTTGGCCACGTCTCTTTTGCAGACTGAGAGGATAAGGCGCCACGGCACTCCCAGCGCCTCGCCTGATCGCCGCCGTTTTTGTTTGCATTTTTTACCCATGAAAATCACACATCGGACACATTTACAGTGTGTGTGTTCGTTAATGTGTGTGTGGGAGAGATCAACAAGACCCCCCCTCTCATCTACAAGCAAACACACACGTGAGATGTGTCTAATAAGAGGGCCCGAGCTCCGAAACTCGTTAGCATGGGAGTTAATGGTGACTTCACTGTCATTAATTCCCCATGGTGTTTGACTTAAATGCTTCTATATTGGTGGAGTGAGAGATTCCCAGAGGCCTCCTAGCGCTGAGATCATTGTTTTTTACTTACTAACAATGAACTTATGATCATAGCGCTGCGAGGCTTTTAAAAAATGCCCCGTAGGATCATTACAGACCCTCTGTGTGTGTGTGTATGTGTGTGTGTGTGTGTGTGTGTGTGAGTGTATCTAGCCTCTGTGTGTGTGCGTGTGTGTGTGTGTGTGTGTGTGTGATACCAATGAGGCCGGCAGAGCAGCAGTGTGTCCGAGGCTCATCTCGGTGCTCTGTGGCGCAGCCAGGATGAGTGTGGAGGTTAAATGGGGCGTCATCAATCTCAATGAAGTGCAATTATTTTCTCACTTATTAATCATTACAGGCTAATAGCTACTGGCAAAGCGGGCTCTGCCATTTGTCAAACTTAGCAGATTTCTGTAATTTTGTTTCCCCGTTTCCCTCTAATGTTTGTGTAGACTTTGGCAGATATCTATGGTGGGCTGCAATAAGTCTGTGCCTCCAAGTATCTATCTCCTACCTGCACGGCAGAACTAACTGAACTTCTCGCTGTTTCTCCTGTGTGAGTGATTCTCTCCATTTCAGAGCTGAGTGACTATTTCATGGTCTGTGGCAGAGCAGAATCGAAAGCTTTATTTGCAGGGTGCAGCACTGACTGACTATTGATGGTTAACTACACTCGTAACTTGACCCATGACTCCACTGTGTAGGTTGTTTGTATCTAATTGTACTATAAGATGTATAGTGTATGTATTTATGCTTTACCAGATGTTTTACACATTCAGATGGAAGAAAAAAAGAAAAAAACATAAGCTGAGCGATGCAATTTGGCACAGCAGCTTGGTATTTATAAGAAAAGTCATTATGTGCACATCCAGTTGGAACAATGCCTAATCAGCTCATGATTAAAGAGTGACTTAATACAAGGCTTAAAAGTGAGTTTCACTGCCGTCTGCGCTTGAACTTTTCGAGTGTGTTGCACCTCTGATGGCACCCAGTGATGTCACAGCATACTGACACACCCTGCAGTACACTTCTACGTCACTGCAGTAAGGTCAGAGTTCAGAGGCTGCTCTTTAAAGCTGTTAATCAATGTTTTCATGAATTAATTGTCAAATGATGATGTGAATGTGAATGGGATCAGCTATACGAAGCATTTTAATATTTTTTGGGATTATGTTGTTTTTACAGCTCACAACTTTACTATTATTGCTGACTCTCATCAATAATCCCATGGTGCACTAGGCTACTTTTCCAGCATGAAACATATGTCAGATAAAGTTAGTGACAGGCTTGTGAAAATTGAGCATTTAGCAGCTAAAGAGCCTAATATTTCTCTCAGGAGTTGGTGGAGACCAAAATGGAACTAAAACGAAAGTGCATATTACTCCAAATAACTTCCAATGATTTCCAGTTTTGCTCTGTCTCTACTGGATATATAAATAGGAAACTGGTTTCTAACACGTTATTCATAATAACTAATAGGCAACAATGTTTAGTTTGTTCTGTTGCCAGAAAAAACAATTAATTAGGCATTAAATGCATTTTTTACAACCTCGGTTACCTCAAATTATTTAGAAATAAGAAAAAGATTAATGAACTCAAAATGTCCATTCTTATATTAAAACTGTAATTAAAATGACAGTTTGAGTCATAATGTTTTACTTTAATTCATCCTTATATCTTAAAATTGCTCAAGTTGTTCAGTCTAAAGGTGTCTCTAGATCGAAAATAGTGTAACAGGTGATGTCACATATTTCCAAGCACCAATCAGAATATAGCAACACCAAGAATCAGAATGTGATGACAGTCACTGGGTTGTTTGCTTTTGTTACCATGGAGACGATACTGTCCGTACAATCTGGCCAAATCACACCAAACACAGTCTGTATGAAGATTAGTAGTAGAGTGATAAACAATGACATAAGAAAGTTTTCCCTTAAGTTTTAATGTTGCTTATTGAGTCAATCAATATTCACTGTGATAGAAAAACAGAAAGAAGAGAGAGAGAGAAAATTGAGAGCAAGTGACCAAAGTTCAGTTCTGAGGCCCGACTATGACACCTGAGCTGTCTCCATGACAACAGAGCATGGACATTACCTCACTATATCTCAGAGGCAAATATTACACCTTTTACTTTACTACATGTATCTGACAGCTATAATTATCACTCCAAAATATTCCAAAAATAATATTAAAAAATATATTATTTAATCAAAACCAGGGTATAAAAACTGACAAAACTACATATGTCAAAACTTGAGAGCAGCAAAAGAATGATGTTAGCTACTAGTTTTAATTTTTAGTTATAATTTTATTTACTTAAGTTACTGTATAGATTTCTATTTTAGGCTACATACAAACCATATTAGAATATTGATTTATATATATATATATTAAACTATGCAACTGAATCTAAAATAAGCTCCTACAACAATCTATACTAACATAATGTTGATAGGGAACATTTAGCATAAAGATTTACATGATTACTTTTTATACTTTTAGCTGTATACTATTTTGAATGCTGGACTTTTACTTGTAAATGAATATCTTTACATTATTGTATTGATATGTGTACTTAATAAAAGCTCTGCATTCTTCACCTGAAGTAATTATGACCAATTATAATTCAAGGGTCTTTAAGGATAGAGGCAGTTGTGTGCTGTATATTGTGAAGCCCCCAGAGGCAGATTTGTGATATTGGCTTATTTAAATAAAACAAATGACGTGACAAAACTGTGAAAATCATAAAACCCAGACTTGTTGGTATTCGTGTCATTCTGTTATACCTTAAATATGAGGATCTCTGAGTCACAGCATCAGGAGAATCTCTGCCTGTCTGCCAGTGTGCAGAAACTTTCTGAGGCTCGTCCGCAGGATGCAGAGGATCAGCAGCTCAGCAGCTCTGCGTGCCAGATGTGTCGAGCTGGAAGAGACGAGACGACTGTTAGTGGTTATAGATGGTGTTTTCTTTTTATTGTCCTACTTTTTTTGTTTTCCTATTGTTCTGCCATCTTGTTTTTTTATGAATATGATAAAGGTTAAAATCTCAATCTGTCAGAAAGCGTTGCCTTTCTTTTTCCATCAGTGTGTCAGAGGTTTGTGTGTGTATGTGAATGAATGAGAGAAACAGAGATAAAAAAAGCAAGAATAAAGAAAGAAATGAGTGAGTCAAGCGTTTATTGTATTCAATGCATTGTCGTTTCACTTACAGTAATCTAACCTCAGCGTTCACACCTCTTGATGTGAGTGTGATGCATAAACAGTTGGGTGTGAGCTGTACTTGGCCCACAGCTACATGATGAAGAAGAGCCAGATGTGTTTAAAGACAGTGGAATAACACAGCCCTGTGGATGTGTTTGGTTTGGCAGCATTTTCTCTGAAAGATGCTGAATGAAAAATGAATGGATGAATGTGTGGTCAAAGTGGGACATCTAGTGGCAGACAAGTGAAAATGCACTCTGCTGTGTATGTGTCTATCAATGTATGAGGATTTTTTTCTTAAACTTCAGTCAAAGAGTTGATGTTTTCAGTTGAAATTAAAATTACTCTGAATCAAATGTTTGTGTGTGTGTGTGTGTGTGTGTGTGTGTGTGTCCAGTGAGCAGCTCCAGTACAGCAGCAGAGAGGTGAGTGCCTTGCTCAAGGGTATGGAAACTGAGCTGTTGGGAATGTTACTAGTTTACATTGTTGATCATTCATTATTAAAATGATGTAATTTGACATTATAGCTGAGACATTGTCCCTCTTTCACTCTAAATATTTGCCAAACTCAGTTAATGTTCCACTAACTGTAATATTCAACTAAAGCAACGAAAGAGAAAAGTGTGACTTACAACATCAAATGTAATGTCAGTGACACCCAGTGGAAACAGTATTAAGAAAAATGTCCATTTAAAATATGCAGCTTCTATATATAGCATGCTACTAAGGAGTTTTGGGCTTTAATAATTACTTCATAATTAACAACCTTTTATGGTTTCGGGGGAGGAGAGAGGAATCATTATTCAACCGTGTTACACCAATTTTTACAGTTCAAAAACATCTTTAAGGAGGGGGTTCCCAATTTTTCAAGTCAGTCTTAAACAACGATCAGGTGCCCAGATGGACAATGAAATGTGTTTTTCTTGCTGTAATCATTCCTCCTGTTCATACTGACCATTAGAAGATCCCTTCATAATGCACTTACAATGTAAGTGATAGGGGCTAAAATCCACAGTCCTTCTTCTGTGCAAAAAAATATTTAAAAGTTGATCTGAAGCTAATATGAAGCTTCAGCCGTCCAAATGAGTTAAATCAAGTCTTCTATGTTTCAATGTTACAGTTTTTAAGTGCCAAAGTTTCTCTTTTTGTTACTATAGCTTTGTGTTTCCCTCTTGACCACAGCTCAACAGGGAAACACAAAGATGGAATTTGATGCTGAAAAGACAGTAAATGTGTCAGATATCCACTTGATTTTACTAACTCAGACTGCTGAAGCCTTATATCAGCTTCACATCTACTTTTGAATGACTGTGTGGATATGCTGTGGATTTAGTCCTCCATCACCGTTTACTGAAAGCACATTTGAGGGGGATCTTTTAATAGTCAATATGAACAGAAGGAATGATTACAGGAAGGAAAACCTGTTTCAATATTCATATGGACACTCTATTCATATGTTGTTTTAAAAAACACATAAAATGTGTGAACTCATCTTTTAAGCTAGAGATTTCATTCAAACTTTAAACAGGATATAACATGTTGAACTCTCAAATTAGTTTCCAGTTCTTTGATATTTTTTACACTTAAAAAAGCAGGATCATCAGATGTATACTGCTTTTTTCTGATGTTTTTAGACTTTGTTGTGGTTCTGGATGTCATTTGTGATTGGGTGATATAAATAACAGTATTTAAATCTGATTTTAAAACAAGGAAAGACATTTTAATTCTGCTCTCAGGTCCTTCACTGTTGTTCACACAAGCCTCTTCTGTCTCAAAATGTAAAAAAATAAACCCACTGGAACTACAGTTTGGCATCTTGGAACATACATTGATATTTAAAGTCATTAACTGTCACAAAATAGCTCAGAGTCAGTAATGAATGCAACATATTGAAGAGTGAAGTATGTGATGTGTGCAAACAAAGCACTAACCTATGTGGCTGGTGAAGGCCTGAGAGGAAGAGAAGAGAGAGAGATTAACAAAGAATTCACCTAAATAAACTGAGGCCTAAACTGCCCAGGTGCAGGTACTTTCCTGATGTACTCTCCAATCCACCCACTGGCTCCTGAGCCAGGAAGCCAAAGCAACATTTTAAGCAAAAGGCACAATTACAATTATAACTGATACCTGAAATCTGTTGCCACACTGGCTGGTGCAGCAGGGAAAACTATTAGTCTATTTGCTATTTTTTTTTATTGTGAACAAACAACAACGTGAAATAAACCTAAACCATAAATTCATATATACAATTTATATGAGACTCAATTCTATGTAGAATCCAAATACCCACCCAGTGTCAATAAAATATAACTAAAACAGCTAACACAAGCCTTCATCATCCATATACTTCGTAATAATAATTGTCTTACATTTGAAGTTTGTTTTAGCTCCACATCAGGACCATTCCACAAATCCTGCATGTATATGAGAGAAAAGTGCCTGTGGTATCAAACAAAACTGCAGCTCTTAGTCAGTCCTCACTGGACTAAAGTGGAAATTTATGTTCAAAGCAATATTTGTGATCACGCTGAGTTTTTTTCCAGACATCTGAAAGAATCATATTCTATTTCAGGTTCCCATGTGGTTTGTGTAACAGGACTGAAAACATACAGGATCCAATTAAAAATGATTTTCTTTGCCCTCACGCAGCTGCAGATACAGTGCAGATCTCTTCAAATTACAGCTATTGCCTCATACCATGGACCACTTCCAGTAATGAAACTTTGCAAAAACATAACAGTCCCCTAGTAGAACTGGTCTCACCTGAATTTAGCACACAAATTAGAAATGGCCCCTCCCTGTGAATGTGTTATGAAACTGCCTGATAAAGGCGTGTGTATCAAACAAAACTTCACATTATGTGCTATATGTTTAAAATAAAGACACCAACAAAGAATTTAAATTGGTTTCTTCCCTTCTATGCATCCATATGTTCTTGTTTTCCCCTCCTGCAGCTGTAATATGAAGATCTGACCAGAAGGGGGCCTCATCATGACGGGAAATAAAGAGGCTGTTTGAGTACAACAAGTGAATAATTCATTAAAAAATTTAAAAAAAAAAAAAAAAAAAAAAGGCTACAGCTTCTTGTATGTGTTTATTAAATCAGAAGTAAACTGCAACATTTGTCACAGAGAATTATACAACTAAACTTTTACTGTCTAGAAGCATGTTGCAGCCAAATAACGATGATCTCACTCCCAATTTACTCACTCAGTCCATTTGGATCACGTAAGATTAATGGGCCGAGCAATGCAATTAGTTTACAACATTATGACATGCTTCCAGCTCACTGCCCCCAACACAAACTCATTATGAAAATGAATGTTTAGATATGACGCTTTTAAAGTTTCCCTACTTTCATTTTCTTCAATTTGTCGCCTAACTCTCAGTAATTTGTACTAATGGATAGTAGAACAGATTGGAGGTATTGTAAGTGGTGGCATGAAATGTGGTTGAATTAGTTTTGGGGCTTGTTTTTAGTGAACTGCTCCTTTTATAGGAGCTCCACATACGGTCATCGTGTCTCCGCCCAGCTTTTTACCAGCCTGCCTTTTGTTGCCTCTACGCCCAGTGCGTGAGTCTGGAGTGGGAGATAACAGTGGAAACTGGGCAGGGTCTCAGACTTGCACATGAAAACAGTCTCGCTGTGTGATCACTGTACTTTCTCTTTTGACAGATGTCAGACTGTGGCGCATGAAACGAGCCTTTAACTGCGCTTTAACTTCGACTCGCTGACACTCCCCGATTCCTTGCGGGCGTTGTTGCTCTGACACCGGCGCTCTTGCACAACTTTGGGAAGTATGTGGATGTGTTGCTGAGAGCTGAGAAGGAATGTGCACATTTGGTAGCTTTTCCTCCTGCGTGTGGATTTTTTGCACTCGGAATAGTGTCGTGACTTCGGCCACAGCGTGCGGTGTCCATCTGTGTTATCGGGGGGGTTATCCTAAGCTTTGCAAATCGACAGCGAGCATGCAGCATGATGTGGAGCTGCACCTCTGCCTGTTACGCACTGTTTACCTGTGTTGAAGCCGAGCGAGGTTGCACGTCGTGCCTGTGCTGTGGCTCCATGGGTAACCGCCGCGCGTAACGCTGGCTCTCCATGGAGTTCTGGTGGAGACGCCGCTCATCACAACCAACACTTTAAAAGACAGTGACTGACACTTGAAACAAGATGAGTCAAGATCAGGACGGAATCTCTTTACAGGTGCCTTGCATCGGTGCTTGCCCCGCCAGAGAGAGCCTCGGCGGTGAAAGCACCACCATCAGCGGCGGCGGTTGTGGAGGTGGAGGCACCTCTGGTATTCCTGCAGCCGGGACTTTCTGGCAGGACTCGGTGCTCGCAGGCGGGGGTCTCAGCCCGACCGCCGTGAGCTGCTCATTGGACGGGGGTGGCTTGCTGTCTACGGGGAAGTCATGCAAAAACAGGCCGGTGACAGTAGCTTATGTGGTGAACTGCGAGGTGAGCCTGCAGAATAACGTGGAGAGCATGGCGCTGCAGTGCCTGAAGGACGCCTGTGATGCGGTGGGCAGCAAGCTGGAGGCGGTGAACTTTGGGAAACTGGACTTTGGGGAGACCATGGTGCTGGACAGCTTCTATAACGCAGGTGAGTCAAGTGAAAGAAGCCCTTTAAAAGCTTTACTAAATGCACGTTATCAATATTATGCCAAAGTATGTTAACATGGCAACCTGTTGAGAATCTTGATCCTAAATGCAACCTGTTATAATTCAATCCTTTAATGCATTGCATAGGATTTAACTTAATCTTTGCTCTCCATTAGAATGATTAAGTTATAAGATCAATAGTGTTTGGTGCAAGGCAATCACCCCTGAAGTGAGATTACTTCATGATCAAATAGCACTGGAATGCACCTCTGTCCCACATTAGCTGCAGGGGTCAAAGTTCACGCCTTTGCTACATCACCTCATTCCTGGAAACTATTTGCCTGCAGGACAGGTTGCTCTGGGCTCCCTGAACACAACACTCAGCTTTGCATGTCAGGGCTTGAGACTGCTGCCTTGTTATTTCCACACTGTAGTTGTGTTTATAAAAGCTGGAACTCACCGAGCCATAGGCATCACTTGGGTTGTATCATTTGCTCCACAAAAGTGGGGATGATTGTTATACCCCCCCCACACACACACACACACACACACACACACACACACACACACACACACACACATACTTTCCCCCTTCCATTGTGCGCCTCCAGTATTGTGCCGGAGAGTCATGGTTTGAGCCATGAGGCTGGACTTTCCACTGGAATCTGCAAACGGAGGAACGAAGTTGAACCGTCTGACTGACTGAAAGCACTTTCCCCCTCGTTTTCATACTGTATGTGTAGTAGTTGGCTCATAATCCTGATGGAAATGTTCAGTTTTGTTATAAACACTGAAAGTAAGACTCTCTGGAAAGCAGACTTTTCAGGGATTGTGGTCAAATAAAAAGCAGCTGTAATACACTGAGCTGGCCAGTGTGCTGAGGAGCCAAAGGCAGCTGATGTTTGCATTTCTCTGAGATTATTGGTATCAGGATTTGTTCAGCCGATATTGCAGAAATAATACTACAGCAAAAAATGATTATAGTCCAAAAGAGCAACACATTTAAAGGCGCACTATGTAAGATTTGGATGGAATTTTAGTTAAAAACTTTATTTTTTTTAAATAACTGCAATTGCCATTATAGTAATACTATGGTTTCCCTATGGTATCTAGGTAGCCCAGGTTAGCATGCTAACCAGGTGGACAATGGTGAAGTCATGACCGGCCTAACTCTGCCTCTGGCTTACCCTGATATTCTTACTGTAGCCCTAACCCATCTCACTCCTCATGCCTAAATCTAACCAACCCAACCAACTAAAGCAACAAGTGCTCGCCAATCAGAAGCAGAATTTTGCAGGTGATGACTTCACCATTCTAGAGGAAGACATTTAGCGCCCCAAACAAATGTCCAACAATGGTGTAGATTTTGAGCCTGAACGCTGCTGTAGGTTTCGCCATAGGATCTCTAATATGTCATTTTAAGTTTTAATATTTTTTCAGGTGAGAATGTAACCAGTTAGATTCCCAATGTGTAGTCAGTTTATCTGAATAATGCCTGTTTGGAAATTAGCCCAGATGCTGTCAGGAGATATCAGCTACATGATCTGATGAACCGATGTGTGCAGCTCTTTGATAATTTACCACTGGCTCTAATGTCACCATAGCATTGTGATAGCACAGATCACTGTAAACACTAAGCTTTAGGCTATATTCTGTGATATTCTATGGGAGGTGGTGATGATGTTTAAAATACTCTTGATGAAGATCCAGAGGGACCAAAACATTAGTATGATCAATAAACACAAGAAGACAATGCAATTACACACAAAGTCAATGCAAAGATGCAGGCAGGTGCTAATTATTTTGTTTTGTTTCAACTTGAGTGAAAAACTTGCTCATATCGCAGCTTTATGAATGTATTTAAAGGTTATAGAGAGAGGAGTTTGGGAGAAGGAGAGAGAGTGGAGGGAAATAACAGAAAGAACCAGTGTCTCTGGTGAGTTGTGAGTTCATACAGAGGCTGAACTGAACACAAACGCACAGACAGACTCCTACAGACTCAGCTAGCTAGCTCACAGGTAATGTAAAGTAATATATTTTGGCTGCTTGGGGCGAATAAACACAAAGTGACTCTGTGGTTAAAGTCATGCAAAAATAATGCAAGGCCAGAATTCACTTGGTGTTCTGTTTTAGCACTACTTTAGGCTTTGGGAAACAAAGATCGACACTTTTCACCACTTTCTGATATTTTATTGACCAACCGGCTGGTATATTAATCGATAATGAAAGCCCTAGACTCTTTAGAGCTGAATTCATCTAAAAATAGGCTGATATGACTACATTCAAATGCAGCAGAGCGAGCTAGTTTTTACCCACATCAAACCATCAGAGGCGGTCATGATAATGGTGAAACCAGACAGCTGCAGAGTCTGCTCACCATGCAGCAGGCTTGTTGTTTATCACAACATTACATTATTAGCTGTACAAACACATCAAGTTCTCTGTCTTTTTTTTTTCAATTATTGGTCTTCCTCTCAGCTTCTGTGGAATTTTCTCATAATTCACATGGGAGGTCAAAGGCATTTTTTCCTAGAAACATGCTGTATCTGTTCAAACACACACTGCCCCATCCTCTTCCTGCACAACTGTGTACTAGAGATGAAGGCCAGACAACAAAAAGCTTTAAACAATGAGCTCAGAGCTCAGACGGCGGCAGCGTGTGGGTCCCTGTTATTTTGGAAAGATGGTTTTGTGAGATTAAAATACAACGAAGAAGCTGTTCATAACTGTCCCCCGGACTGTCCTCGCCCACATGATACTGGTGGACAAAGAGAACGCCAGGCTGGGAAATGGCAGACGCCGACTGTCGAGCCCTCAGGACATGATACACAGGAAACGTTGGTCAGAAATGTAAATTGTTGCCAACAAGTTGACCAGTCTTATTTTGCCTCAGAAGTTTTGTTCCACATCTTTGAGTCATCATCCGCTTCTAAGCATGTGTTGTTACTCTTATCCTGTGACAGAATTTATAGGGTGGAACAAAAACAATGGTGGCAAACCCAAAATCCATGCAATGTACATTTTTAAATATTCCAAAGAAATGTGGTGCAAATGTGGATGAAAGGCTGGTGTAAATCCACTAATTCAAGTTAAATCAAAGGAACAACTTGCACTAGAAGCATTTCTTCTAAAGTTGCAACAATTTGTAGATTAACTTTTGAATTAATGTGTTTTTGTCATCTTTTTTTAAAGGAAAAATGCCAAAAATGTGTTGCAGCTTCTCAAATGTGAAGATTTGAAGCTTTTTATGTCTTTAAGGGAAGGTCTTTGGCATATTTCCACCATTTTTCTGATATTTTGTCGACAATAACCATTAACTGATAATGAAAGTAATCATTTTTTTATATTTCATAGGTGTCCACACAGGTTTTACAAAAATGTAATCATTTAGCCTCTCATGCTAGTGGCAACTACTTGGCTCAGAGTGAGGTGTACACAGATGAAGAAAAAGGGTGTAATGGGTGGTTTAAAATGACATGTTAGTTTGATTGACATGATGATTACAAAGCTAATGGCCCCTAGCCAACACTAATGCAGCTTCTGTGTTGAGTCAAAACAACAGTGGGAAGACGTCAGAGATCGGTGAGGTCACAATAACCGTCCTCCTGAGCAGCCAAGAAGAACTTAATGTCAGACTCCTTAAGGCAGTGATAACAAAATTGGCATTCTGATGCTACTACACATTAAACCAAAAAATGACTTTTTTTCTGCTGAAATATGAAAAAGAAATCGGTGATGAGATGGTTGCTAAGATATATGAATAAATTAGTTTCTCTCAGTACGTGTAATTTTTTATGGCTTCTACAGGGGCTGCAAACCTTTTAAAATTCACTTTACAGCAGCTGAATTTAGTGTTTACAGGTGTCATACAGACTTTTCATGTGTTGGCGGGTTTTGGTGTAAGGTCATAGCTGTGGTGTGCAGAGCTTTATCACTCCAGTTGATCATTGTGCTGTTTTACTATGTCATTTAAAGGGAGCAGAATGGGCTTTTTTCTAAACAATCAGAGCACTTTGAAAGCAGCTTTCCTGCAGCCTGAGTGTTTGCTTACCTCTTGTTTAGTGCTGAGAGCTCAACTCCACCACTTACTACTCTGCCAGCAACATAGATACACACCACAAATTGTTTTTAGGCAGTCCACTTGTGTTTTTGACTATTCGCTGTAATATTGGAAAAGCTGAGAGGAGAGCATTCTTGAGCTCTGACGTGAATCTGAAAGATTTTTTAAAGCATGGTAGCCACTACATTAAGAAGTGCTGTATCAACACATTTTTTCACAGATAGCTCATATCTGTAAGTGTCTGCTGTGGCCTTCAAGTTAGCAGTGATTTCTTCTCTGTACTACTGCTAAGAAAGCTCTTAGCAGTTGAATGAAATCATTATTAGTTATTAGTTATTAGTCAATTGTTAAGCCTATAAAGTGTCATAAAATGGTGAAAAATGCCCCTTGAAGGTATCAATAGCTCAGTCTGACCAAAGTCCAAAATCCAAAAATGTTCAGTTAACACTGATATCAAAAGGACAACTTTACATTTTAGATGCTTGATATCATAGAATATTTTGTATTGTGGTAATTGAATAATTTAGAGCTGCAACAATTAGTTGATTAATCGATTATTTACCAATTATTAAACAAAATTATTATTGTTTTGAGGCATTTTTAAGAAAGAAAAATCCTGTGTGTCAATATTTGCTTGTATCTTTGGTCAAAACAACTAATTAATTAATCAAGAAATGAATCATTAATGATGAGATTAATCAATGATGAAAATAGTCTTTAGGTGCAGCCCTTATATATTTTTCTTAAAGATTGTTTTATTGTAGTTTTAAAACTATTCAAAATGTATTCATTTTATACTTAGATTATTTTCATTAGATAGATTATTATTGAAGAAGGGGGGGAAAGTTTCTATGTTGTAGCTAGCTAACTGTCAGTCAACGGCTGCATTAACTGGTGCTAGCTTGATCACAGTGGATAAAAATGTGCAGTATTTGTACCACTGACTTCTATCTCATAACTGTCTGTAAACTTTTCTTCTTTGTGCACCAGTTTATATATCAACAGCAGACGGAGCAACACAGATTTTAAGCTATATAGCTTGTTTCATGTTGGACTCTGTGTTGCCAACTATTATCAGTTGAAAATAGCTAAAGCCTGCTGAAAAAGTTGTCGCTAGATGACATTGTGTGCTAATTAGCATATCTGTTACATCATGACATAACCACATATATAAGGAAGCTAAAGAAAAACAAACTCACTACTGTAAGCTATGTAACAAAAATAGCAACTTTTACTGAGAAGTATTGGTGACTCCTTTCTAAGAGGGGGAAATATGCTCAACAAGTTGCAAAAGCAGCTAAAGGGATTTTGAAAACTGACAAATCTAGAGAGAAAGCCACTCATTTAGCAACATTGGTTAGACTCTAGCTGACTGTTTCATCCAGAGGTCCACGCTGTCAGAAAGACTTATTGGTCAACATGTTGAAGTTGAACTTGACTGAGCAATTCACAGAGATTGAATTCGCACCCTCAAGTGACTCCACAGATTGAGGTGAAACCACTGAAATGAATAGATATTGCTGGTGTGACCAGACCTTCACCGCACAAGCTGTCAGTATGAAAACAGCATTTTGTGAGTTTACTAAAAGAGGTTCTATTTGTACCAGTAAATGTTAGATTTAAATAGCAATGTTCTAAAACAGCTTGGCTTTAGTTTCAAATCTTTTCTAAGTGAAATCATGCAGCCTAAACAGTTGACCCAAACAGAACACAGATGTAATCCTTTCACAGTGGGTGAGGTCCCATTATGTCCAGTATCAACACTGTCTAGTCAGCTGACAGCCCCTCTTTGGGAGTGTCTCAGGATTCACCAGCATGAGATGGGACACTCAGCTTCCCGACTGGGAGGCCACGTCTCTGAAATCCCATCAGCTGGCCCTCTGCTAAGTTGTTTATCCTCCCTTCTGTTTACTCTGTGTGTTTGGCTGCTCGTCTGAGGTTAGAGAGCACAAGGTCAAAAGGAATTATCTCACAGGCTTCTCACCGGCATCTAGGGGAAAAACCGCCTTCACCTCAGTGGAGGAGGTAGTCTGCAAGTCAGATTCACAAGTGCATGCTTTTAACGCTGATATCTGCAGATATTTCTCAACAGGAAGTACAGTGCGGAGACAAAATCGGAAGCAAACTGTCTGTTCTTCATTCATTATTGTTGGGAAATCCACAACTGAAAACTCTCAAACTCACTTTCTATCACTCAGGTTTTTAGTTTTGACATCTTTACTTGTCAGATTAATAGCAGTAATCCCATCAAACATGCAACACTAAATAGGCAGCTATTATTAGAGGGCATAGTATACACTCCCAGGTTAAGTCGGTTAAGTGTTCCTTAGAAAATTGACAGGGAGTTAGTTGGAGCTGAAGCGGCGAATCAAAGCACCCTTTCAAACCCTTATCAGAGGTTCATTTCAGGTAAAAAGCAGCAGTAGCCGGCAGCCTGAGTCTTTAGAAACCACTGGAGGGTGAGAGAGCTGACTCAAGCCAATGATAGTATCATGATTAGGTGCCAGTGAGTGGTGAGTCAGTGGCTCTACCTACCACAAAGATCAGTTGGATGACTCTGTTTTTTTAACTGGAAAAGTCAATCCGGAGCTGTAATGTGCAAAAAGAACCAAAAAAACGGCAAGAAAATGTAACAGTAGTTATTTGCAATTCATGAAAATGATTGTAGGGTTGTAGCTGTGGTGACATTTCCTGAGTGTTTACATGCACTCTACAGTATTTGTTAATATGATTATAACCACAGTATGCATCTGGTTAACAGAACTACAGTATGTTAGTCATTTGTCTCAGGCAGCTTTACCCTTGTTTGTTTCTGTTCTTTGGTTCTGCACACACACCGCAAAGGTCACACAGTGAAGTGGATGCAAAACTGCACATTTGATGAAAGTTGTAGCATGGGTGGATGTGGGAAAGTGAATAATCTTTTTTTTGGGGGGGGGAGCTTCAGAGATGTTGCTTAATGTTACTATATAACTGATCAGTGTTATAGAGCGTGAACTTTAACCTAACTTTGTAACATGTCAACTCTGCTGCTGGTTATTTTGGGGAAATTACAGCAATTCATGTTATTGCTTCCATCAACTGATTAACATAATTAGGTAATTCACCTTATGCAAGTTATTTATGCATATACAGTGTAACTGAAGTTATTTAACTGAAGTTCATGTAATCCTTTTAAAGCAGTCGCAGTGACATCTTCATTACAGTTTTGAGGAATTGGTTTTTTTAAAAAAAGCATGATATCATATAAAGATGTAATCAACCATACTGGGGTGTTTCTGTTCATCTTATCTGTGCTGTTACAGGTAGGCTCATTCCTGCCTGGAGCTGCTTTATTTCAGTGCAGTGTTTTGTTTTGGGGGTTTTTTTGCAGAAAAAGCCAGACTGTTCCTCAATCCAATCACGTGAAGTAATCAAGATAAGGTTGAAACAATGTTTACATGGCAAAACTGCAAATCCCTCTTGTTTCAGTGCATTCTGCTTTAAGTAAGCAGGAAGTAAATCATGTAGGCAAGTTGGGGCAGCCAGCACAGCAGCACGAGTTTCTCCCAGAGTGTTTGTCAGCCGCGGATGAATTGACATTCTGTTCTCAGCTCTTTTTCCCCCTCGGGGCCGGGGCACTGCAGTTTGTGAAATATCTGTGTGTGTGCCTGTGTGTCTGTGTGTGTGTCTGTGTGTCTGTGTGTGTGTGTGTGTGTGTGTGAAAAGGCAACAAAGTGGAGCAGAAGTAAAAAGGACCAGTCTGCCAGGGGAGCGGTGCAACTGGCATTTTTGGTCTGGTTTCCTGCATCGTGGTGTTTTAAGGGCTCGGGGTCGTTTTCTCTCGAGCGCACTCGTGTCTAAAAATAAAGAAAGCATTAATCTCTAATGGGCAGGGCATCTAAACTACTGAATAACTATTGTCTACTATTTCCCATACTGTCCACTGGGAGAAGAGATGTATTTGTAGAGAGAAATACTCAGATGAGACATGTATGGCCCTTTTCTTCTTTTTCCCAGGGTTGTACTTTTTGGAAAAACGCCCCGCCTGGCTGTTTATAGTTTGTGCGGCTTTTTGACCTCACATGTAGCCGAACCTGATTTTGGAATTTATTATACATGTTTGACTTCAAGAGACAATTCCCACTCTGCTTTCACATGTCAGAAACACAAGAGCACCCCTCCCTCAAACCACCACCCTCTCTTATTCAATTATGCTTTGTATTTGCATGTAGCCCTTTTGTCTGTTTATTGAACGTGCGGTACAGAAGACGCTAGGCTAGCATAGTGAAGATGCCAATTAAAGTGACACAACAGCAAGAGTAAAACATGTTTTACCTGTAACTGTTGCACAATGGGGTTTATATTGAAATATTTGCATAATTAACAAGTCTCAAATTTCATATCATGAGGCCAAATCAAAGTTAAGTTTGCAAATCATATACAAGGCTTTCCATTCTTCCTGTATTTTACCAGGTCAAAATGTGAGATTTGAGTGTTTTTGTCAGTTCCTCAGGGACTTCAGTGTAAAGTAAGTGAAGTCCAAAGCATTCACACTCAAGTCAAGTCTCAACTTCTTATTTTTGTCATTTGTTTCCAAGTCAGACTTAAAGGTTGCCACCAGTAGTGGGACTATGAAGAAAGGTCCATATTTTGTGTGTATCTCATGCTGATCAGGTTAGTCATGAGGATGCAAGTGACAAGATACAAAGAGGATATAGTCCACATTAGAGCTACAATTAGTCAGTTAGTCAATTAATCAATGAACAGAAAATTAAGTCACATCTATTTTGATGATCAATTATTCATTTTGAGTCATTTTTAAAGAAAATTCCCCAAATGTTCTGGTCCCAGCTTCTTAAATGTGAATATCTTCTGCTTTAGTGAGGTAAATATCTTTGGGTTGTGAACTTCTAGTCCAAAATACAAGAGTTTCTGCAACAGTGATCATCATATCTTAACAATTTGCTGGTATTTTATAGGCCAAACAACTAATCTATTAATCAAGATAATAATTAGCATTTGTCTGCAGTACGTCTCACTGACACTTACAGACTGTTGCAACTGCATGATATGGAAAAGCATAATTTGGGCTACACACATTCCTGCCAACGTTCTCTCACTATTCTGCTGTGGCCGTAACGGCTCATAATTTAGCAATATGCCGGCAAAAGGTGGGAAACAAGCTCGTTATGGATGCAAACAATGAAAAAATATTAAAAGAGAAAGAAAGAAGAAAAAATAGCTTTGCCAAGGTTTAAATGAGGACAGAAATGCATTCAGCGTGTTTGTGGTCTGAAAGTGCCTCCTCCTTTCCAAATAGTTTCCAAGGACGACTTTTCAGACGGTCCTGTGTAATAAACCATCTGGCACATCAGGTGAGTGAGTGCACACTATTGTTCCTCATCTGGAAATGAGCTGAGGTCACAGGTGACATCTGTCACAGAAGGTTTTCATCATTTTTGTTTAGTAGAATTAGTAGAAACAGTATACTCTGATGAGTAGAATGTAGTATGTATTTAGTAGTAGTATGGATATTAGTATGGATTTTGGACACAGAAAACAGTCTTTTATTGTGTGTCACTTCAACCCGACAGCAGTGAAACATCACAAGAGCACAAGAGATAATCATCATGCATCTGGCCCAACACAACAACCAGCCTCTGCTGTTCCTGGAAATGTGGACATTATTCTGTCTAAGGTTCCTTTTATGGGGAGGAAAAATACTTTTTTTTGAGAGTGGGAACATTTTTCAATGAAGCTTGGAGACTGTCTCATTGCGTCCTCCTTGTGGGCTAAGCTCCAGGGGAAATCCTCTCGCTGCACTCTGCTCCACTAACGTGAGACTCATTCCTTCTTTCTCCATCAGCGATAAGGGGAAAAACCTCAGTGGCTGCACACTGATGGTTTCACTTACATGAGGTACAGCAGTTTTCCCACAGAGCACTCTGACAGTTTGGTATTTTTCTGGCCCTGAAACCTGCCTTGCGTGTCTATGTGGTATTTTGGTGAGCGGCACACAGTGCACAGGTGGGAGGAAAGGCACAGACAGGTGGGAGGTTCATTCCAATGAAGCAGCACAAAGGTAGTCGTCGTATTTCGGTGTGAATTTGCTGATGCTTTCATGATTTCATTAACAGAATCAGATGAAATACTTGCTGCATTATGCTGCTCAAATTATGAATAATTAATTTCAATTAAACTCTCCAACCAAAATCTGCACAGAAAATAACATTTAATGTAGTGAAAGCATGAAAGTCAGTAAATCAGTCTGTATTGATCTACAAATAAATGTCGATGACTCTTACAGTATCTGCTGTGAACATCTGCTTTGTACTGTATGAAAAGCTTCACCTTCAGTTTATTAAATCACCTGATGTAACCTGTAACCACTCATACTTCTACTCACATCAGACTGGTCTATTATAACTCCATATTCTGCCTTTTCATAAAGGTTAGCAATTCATCAGCCTTTTTTCCAACTTTCTTTAAGTAGCATCTCATATTTTATCCTTGTAAAATATGTGTAACATTGACTTGGTAAAGCCATTTATATGATTATATCAGACTAGCGCTATTTCAGTAATAGTTCTGATTTATCTCACCTTGAATATGGTCACAGAGTTTAGACATTTCTTTTATTTCTTTATTTTCTTTATTTTGTATTTCTGTCATTATAATTGAGAACCGGTCCCAGTTTAGAATCAGTTCCAAATCCCCCCTACCCCCTCATTTTGTTATTTTTCAAATACTCATCAGCATGTAAGATCATTGATAGACAGTGGAGACAATAAAATAGTTGCATTGTCACTAAAAAACATGTGTAGGCCAACTTTTTCCACACACAGAATTGATCAGAAATTGCTAGGGGAAACTATAAGTACAATCAATAATGGCATTGATATCAATAAAATCGTATCAATTCCCATCCCTAATAGCAGCTAACTGATGAAAAAACTAGTCCATCTATCTTTAACTGCAGATTTGTTTGTGTGTGTGTGTTCAAGTCGTGACACTCTGAATCATTTCCTAAAGAAGAACTTTCTGTTTGTTGAGCGGCTGTTATCACATTTAACTGTGATTGCCACAGCTGTTTCAGAGCTGTTAGAGCAGTGATGTGATTGGCTGACAGAGTTTTTAATAATCACCACACCTGCTGATCTGTATTTACCTTCACTCAACACTTTTGCACATTGCACTGCTGCACATGTATGAACCAATACTGCAGGTGTGCATGGAGACCTATCAACTTGCACTTGTTGCACTTGCACAGTTAAAATAGAGCCCCACATCTCCATGGTTACAACATCTTATGAGTAGCTGTTATTTAATTGATTGTAAAGAGTGCTTATTTACCTACAGTACCTTTTCATACATACTCATAGTCAAACAGGGGGGCCTCCACAATAAAGCTGCAGTCCTACACAGCTGGCCTCTGAGTGACCTGTGTAAACACTGCTGTCGCTAGTGTAATTGCAGTGCTTTTAGCATTGCTGTGCTATCGTCATTTTCACAAATATGAAGTGTTATTTGGCAAGAGTAGGGTCACATGCCTACACATGCAAACATTTATCCTGCTCTTGTCCTGCTGAAACAGATTATATGAAATAAGCTGCAGCCCTGTGAGAATGCTATAATAGTGGTGTGTTGAGAAATAACATAGGGTAAGAACAAACAAAGAAGTAGCTATCAGCACTGCCAAATAAGATATGACAGGTACTCCTATGGCAGTAAGTATGCAACCTGTATAAATTTGTTGTTCATATGTGGATAGAAATTGAGTTTTACAATCCTAATGATATGGGTTTTTTTTAAGTATGCGTATTAAGTATCTAGTTAATGTCATCAGAAATGAAAACATTGCTGAAGGTATTTTAAAAGACAGCACACCACCTGTCTCATCAGTTTGACTTGCTCCTCACTCTTCTTCTTCCCCATTAAAAAAATCCAGAATCTATAAATATGCAAATATATTGTTCATTTCAAAAGTTGAAGTTGGACACAAGATGCTTCCTACTTTATTGAAAAGTCCATTCTCAGTATGTGTGTGCATCCCACTTGTGTCAGCTGAATAAGAAGAAAAATGTCTTCCTTCGGCACAGGTTTAAAAACAGTCTTTTAGTATCAAACTCTGCTCACACATCAGTGAAACTCAAACATCCATGAAGTGACAATAAGAAAAACACATTTTTGAGCTTGTCAGGAATATTGTAGCTATTTTCTTCCATTCTACAGACTACAAAATTAATTTCTGGAGTAGAATATTCTAGTTTTTCCTGGAGCTTTCAATGGTAACCCACGGCTTGCTCAAGTGTCATCATCCAACTTAGCCTATGAGATACAGCTCCAGAGAAAAAACTAGTAGGTGAACCTTGAGTTTAGAAAATTTCATCACAGCTTTATGTTGCCAAAGTCAGGAATTATCCTGCATCTTCAAATCTACAGATGAATCAATAATGAAAATAAATGTCATTTGAAAGCAAACATTCATAATGGAGAACAGTAAATGTGTGTACACCTGCATACACTCCACCAATGTTTAAGGATGAACAGTGTAAATGGCACGCACTGTCTCAATGTTTATAGCTTTAGGCTTTTGGGAATGACTGTTTACATTTCTCAACAGCCCACACTCATTAAAATAGATTCCTTTTGTGTCCAAATATATTCTCTCTGGCTACAAGCACAGGCGTCAAAGACTCTGAAATAATCCATACACACTTGGAACAGTCTCTAGTGCCATTTAGATTCTGCTGCGATTATAATATTGAGCAGATCTCCCCTCCTCCTCCTCTTCCTCCCCCTCCTCCTCCTCCTCCAAAATGCACACGTGGAACTGGTGGAAGTGCACAGGGGAGAGCTGAGAAGGATCTATAAAGAGGAGCCAGTAGACAACAGAACAATCCCCATTGAATTCACGCAGCTTCTCTGCTCTCAAAGCTGCTCTTCACCCTTACCTCTCTATCTCCTTCTCCCTCCCCTCCCTAATTCCTCCTTCTCCCCCCCTCGGAGGCACCGCTGGGCGTGAGGAACCTGCAGCAGCAAGCCTGGCGCTGCTGAAAGCCAAAACAGTGTGAGAGAGTATTGAATTATTTTGCCTCCTCTGCTCTTGAGCAGTAGGCGAGGGAATCAATTTTGGTCAGCAGTAGCAAGTTCAGCTGTAGGAGGTGTAAATAGGATTATCAGGGCATCATTATGCATGTGGTACCCTTGTTTTTGCTGATTGGTCTTTTCTCAGTCTGGTGTCTGAGGTTATTTCAGTGAGTACAACAGCAGCTGAGGTGATGAACACATCTGATCTGAAGGCAGGGCCTGTTTTAAAAGGGGTCTTAAATTACTCCACCACTCGCTTTTTATGCAGCCTTCTGTCAACACTATGTTGGCAGGTCTACTGTTACACTGGCACGGAGTCAGCTATGCTTTTGCATTGGTAAGCAATCACGACATCTGAATGCTCTCCAAAAAGCATTCAGATTCTTTGCTGTTGAATCAGGCAAAAATCCCAGTGTGACTTTTCCCATGTCTGTGTGGTTTGTGTCAGGAAATTCAAGATTATTGTTCTTAATCTGACATGAAGCCTATCCTGACGCTCCTGGCAGAATACAAAGCACATTTTTGATGTACCTTGTCATTACCGGTGAACTGTGACATTTCATTTGGGGCGCAATCGTACGAAGCATGTCAAGAACGCTTTGTTTGAAGTGTGGAGCATTTCCTCTTTTGATCAGTTTCCAATGCGTTTTCATTATGATGGGAGAACATAATATGAACCAGATCGACACTAGCATGCAATATTTGTTCTATCAGGAGACAGAGATAAGCCTGCAATTAACTATTATTTTCATTATCTGCAAATTTTTTCAATTTTTTCAATTCAATTTGTTTTTCTTCCTCAGAAAATGCAGTGAAAAACAGACAAAATAGTTTCCCATAGTCAAGACCAACAGTCTAAAACTAAATTATATTCACGTTACTGTCATATAAAACCAGCAGCAAATCCTCACCATTCAAAAGATGCAACCAATGGAAACCAGATATTAAGATAAGTGGCATTCACTGCTGACATGTTGCAGGTTTTACATATTATATATTTGATATCCTGTATATTCAATTAGACAGTTGTAATTACTGAAAATAGCCATAGCTCATTTTTGATTCTCCCCAAATGAGAAAATGGTCGCCCCCCACCCCCACCCCACAGTTTGTCACCGGCAACGTAAGGAACATCCTCAAAGCCACATAAACATTAGGGAAGACTAACTGCAGGCCAAACTTCAACATGGTTTTCAGCATATTTGAGGGTGACTTGTCTGTTTCAGCCAACATGAAGGATCGGAACTGCAGACACTTAAAACACGCTGTTCCGCCTACGGGACGGACCGGAAGTTGGGAGGTAGCGACAAGTTATTCTGAATGTTTTAAACACCAACCCTTAAACATATATATTCATGCCGTACATTGTTAGAAAGCTTAGATTCTCCTGATTCATTCAAGACCACTCATGAATTATATGGTTGCTCACAGCTGTAATAGTATTAGCGGTTACTCGGCTAGCCACTAAAGTAAGCTAACAGCTATAATGCTACATACCTTCAAAGTCTTCTCTTTATCCACAACGATCATCTTATGACTCAGGACTTTCTGTACAGCTCGCCAAGTATCCATTCTGGTGAAATATGAAATCCGTTTCAATAAAACCGAAATATTTTCCTCAATATGTCCATGTATTTAGTCCAACACGTAAGGAAACAGACACGGAACAAACCATATACGGTCCCTTTCACGTCACTTCCTGACCTACACGTGCATCTGTGGGACACGTGACTGTTTTGTTTACGTCCGTGAACTCCTCCTGTTTCATACACACCACACACCAGCAGATAGCCTCTAGCAAAGACATATGTCTATCTTCTTCTTCTTCTTCTGGCCGACCAGGTGAATTAAGTGCGTCTTCTTTGGTTTTATTGCCACCACCTACTGCCCCGGAATTGTTACGACAAGCTACATTCACAGACAGAGTCCCATTATTATGCTTTTATGAACGAGGTCGAGCGAGCCAAAAGCCGAAAAATCTATTCGTGGCGGACGTAATTCTTTCGTGGCGGGCCGCCACGAAAGAATGAATGTGTGGGAAACACTGCCATTGTAGATTAATTATCAAGATATAATGCCCCTCACTGGTTCCCAATACCCAAAAAAACATCTTCAAAGTGTTTGTCAGTTCAACAGCTAAACATGTAAATAGTGTTAAGTTCTCAATGATATAAAACACAAGAAAGTTTGTATTTGATGAATGCTTTAAAGATGTATCCAAATTTTGAGTGGTATATAAGTACAGTCCATTTACCATTTACCATAATTGATCCATCAGTTGTCCATATAAGCAGGGTGTAAGGGTAATGTATTATTTGAGCGTTGCTGCAATGTTTTGTGAATACTGAACAGGGTCTAAAGTAGATTGCACTGCAGCAGTTCTGACACCTAAGCAGGCAACACATTTGCTGGTGTTGTTGTTGTTCTCAATTTCAGGTAAAAGCTTTAGGTGTTTGTGGTTTAAAAGGTTTTTTAGAGTACAACAGAATAGCTGAATGCGTGTATTGTCATTGCATATTAACATATAACACAATTTGCTGTCTCTCTCATAAAAAAGGAAAGCTGTAGCCTATTCACTTTACTCATACGTCTATTCACTTACATGTACACACATCAGTTGAATGAGTAAATATCTATAAAATGACCTTTCTGGTCTGGATAATAAAAAATTCCAATAAAGGGAAATCATTCAACTGATTTATTGTTTCAATGTGTCAATGTCTTGGTGCACAAAGCAAGGTCCATAATTAAATGAGTTGGAGCTTGTTTGTTGTTTACTTGTTGTGTAGAAGAACTTGACTTTAGCCCTGACCTCAAAGTCACCTAACTCCTTTGGGATGAACTGAAACCCTGACAGTGAGCCATGCAGGCCTTATCACCCACCATCAAAGGCTGACCTCACTAATGCTCTTACGAATGAATGGGAGCGACTCCCTGCAGCCAGGTTTCAAAGTCATGTGAAAAGTGTTTACAGGACAGTGGGTGTTGCTGTAGTAGGAGACTGATATCAATGGTTTGAGCCATGGGTGTAATGTTCGGGTGTCCAAAAACATTTGTCCCGATGATGTGCATGTATTACTATTTGTATGATACAGGATACATGCATACAGTTATAACAGAAGTGCTGTACTATGTGATAAATGGAACCCTGAAACCTAAAATAATACCTATACCTGCCTCTCCCCATCAGACATAGCCGTGGTGGAGATGACGGACGCCTTTCGTCAGCCCTCGCTCTTCTACCACCTCGGAGTCAGAGAGAGCTTCAGCATGGCCAACAACATCATCCTGTACTGCGACACTAACTCCGACTCCCTCCAGTCCCTGCAGGTAAGCCGCCACCACAGACAGAAAACCAGGACAATCCCATTCTCATCACTTTGCTCAACACATGAAACAAACAACCACTGTGGTTCACCAGGGTGGTGATTAATGGCTATATTTAGGACGCAGGATTGACGCTAATGTAATTTGGTGGGAGCAGCACATGGTGTAAATGCACCAATAATTTGGTGGAAGGAGATGCATTTAGGAAATGTGTTGAGGACATGAATGACGGCCTCATTTAGTTGTGGATGACAAAATAGGTCTTTAGGGGGTGAAATAGAAATGCGATGTGAAAAGAGGATTGTGTTTTCTGTTTGGTGATGAACCTCTTTTTAAAGTCCTCAGTGCTGTTTCTGCACTTTTATTTCATTTGAGGGATTTTGAGTTTTCCACAGGTGACCTCTAACCAGTCAGCTTTTGATTTTAGTCCTGTTTCACTGGAATACTAAAATAAAAATCTCAACAGATTTCAATAATGTGTGTGAAGAAAGTTAATGAATGAGCCAATGAACAGGCGCATCCAAGCTTTTCTAAAGGCTTATTATTAAAAGACAAGGCAGTTTGCTTATTTTTTACAGAGTTGCAATTAACAGTTATTTTCATTAGACTAATCAGCCAAATAATTGTTCAATTAAAATGCACTTTGTCATTTCCCACAGCTCAAGATTTCTTGTTTTATCCAACCAACAGTCCAAAACACCAAGACAGTCAATTCACTATCACAGAAATCAAAGAGAACCATAAAATCTTTACATTTGAAAAGCTGGAACCATTAAATGTTGATACTAAAATCATTATTTGATCATAAAAAAGTCTCTGATTAATTTTCTGTCGATCAGCCAACAGATTAGTTGTCTAATTTAATCATGAACAGCTGCACTTAATGATAGAGTCAATTTATAAACAAGCACAAATGTAGATGTTGTGCACTCTTAGCGGAGGTGTTAAGCCATGCTCATGGTGATAATCACTACTTGTGCTAAGTCAGGCATAAGGAGTGATTATAGCAGAAGTGGGTCGCCTCACTTGAAACAACCACCTCCCCTAACCCTGACATCATAAAAAAATGCTACACTTGTATTAAATAAACCATAACCTTCAAGAAAACATGGCTGTTTCACATAGCAGCTGTATCACAAGATGAGATTCATCAGGATTACAGTGCTTTAACATCTGCATAACAGCCTCCTGGGGGAAACCCTGTTAGAGCCAGAATCGACCTGTCTTTATTTTTCTGGGAGACCGAGGCACAGCTGGAGGTCAGGGGTTACAAGCCTGATATCAAAGCACATCATGAGAGTATCAATATTACAAACAATATGTAGTTACAGGTGACTTTCACAGCAGCTTATATTGTAGTCACGGTATAATGAGTCTGTAGTCTGCTATAGATTTTCGTGTCAGAGAGACAAGTGGAGCTAATTCAGAAGTGCACCCTTGAAAAGCAGACGAGGAGGTGGTTTGACTCGCCTTTTCAACTGTCATCGAATACAAATACACTCAATACCACACTGACGCCAGCTGGACTCAAACATATGAGCTGGATCAATAGGTCAAGAGGAGTAAATATTGCCAAGAGTCAGTCAAGCCAGCGGGGACTAAAGCTTCTGACGAAGGGGCGGAGAGTTCCCAGCCTTGAACCAAGAGTCCAGGCTCACTAGCATAACAGACAGCTGTGCTACCAAAGAGCTCATTTGTAGGTATTTTGTTGATCCATAGCAGACCAATACCATATATTGACTCTTCCAAAAGCCAAAAATTCCTGAATTTTTCCACTTTCGTAGATGCACTTCCGATGGTATGTGGCGTTTTAACACACACACATCAAATTGGAGAAGGAGCATGACATTGTTACAGATGAGTCTGTGCTGTACATGCTGTCCCTGAGGCTGCCACAAGCCACTGATAACAACAAAAACAAATCAGCCCAGTGGCGGCGTTCCAGTAATGACAGAGGAGTTCACAGAGATAACGCGGCACCCAGCGTTTTCATCTGTTTCCAACTATTCACCTCTCTGTGTCAACAAACATAATTCATGGAGCACAAGAGCAGATAGTCTCAGAGTCGAGTTTCGTCCAGATCTCCTCCCTCTAATGGGTCATTTCAAACATTCATCTCAGTCGTCTCAAGTCAATGGAGCAATGTAAGCACTTGAAAGCAACCCATATGACTATGGCCTGACCAATACTGGATTTTTGGGGCTGATGCAATGCCAATAAGTACATTTAAGGTATTTATATACTTGAATTGAAAAAGAGAATAAAATATAAACAACATTTCCTATATTGAAAAAATAAAAACAATATTGGTGCATTTCGGACAACATATACACCCATACCAATATATAATGATATATGTTATATAGGCCAAAATACTGTATACACCTTTTGGGTAAAATCTTGAAGTCTTAAGTAAAATCCTGCACAGAACTATAGACTTATGACTGGAAACATGGACTCAGATTTAAGTGACAGAAATGAGGACGTGCGATCCTAAAGACCTGTTTTGAGACTTTGATCCTAAGGTTTTGACTTGGTAAGGTCCTTGACAGAATAAAAGTGTAGTCATATACTGTGTCTTGAATATGGAATGACTGTACTTACCACAAAAAACTTCAGTAAAGCTGCTGTAAATAATATTTGTGTTAACAATGGATCAAATAACTATGTCTTGTGAGAAAGAGTTGCTTATATTGATGAACCAACAGATGATTATCACTGTGCATTCCCCCGCTCTGTAAAGCGTCTTTTAGCTCATTGTTTACAGCCTGCCACTTTACTTTTTGGTTCAGTCTCTCTACTTGAACAGTTTTCAGCCAGCTGTTTTTAGTAAACAATCTCAAATAAACCCACTGTATGCTACCTTCCCATAAATGAACAACTGACACAGATACAAGCAACTAGCTAATGAGCACAGTGAAGCATTTAGCAGCTAAAAAAACTCTCAGGAGCTGGAGGAGACCAAAACCAGAGTTAAAAAAGTCAATATTGGATGTCAGGTGGCCAGAAACTCCAAATGAATGTTGCTCCCTGTAGGTTGGATGTGTAAATAGGCTACCATGTTAGCCATGACAACTTAATATAATGACAGTGTGTCAATTTGATGTTTACATCTTGACCCTAAGTGGCTGATATAATCAATTAATGGAGCTTTTTCTTACTTTCTGGCTATATTCACATCAAACCTTGGCATTATATTTTACTAAATGACTAACAAATTTTATCAACAAAAATTATCATTAGTATCATGTAACAAAAATATCATTAGTATTGAAGCAGCATATCACCACACAGATGCAATCAAAGCTCCAACTGCCACATGTCATCCAATAAAGCATATCACTCTGAGCAACCGTGTGAATGCTCACAATTTAAAGGCACAATGAACATCAAACTGACAGTTTAATTCAAAGGCTGTGCGCCTGCATGCCCACACAACCCTGCAGAGACAAGCCTATCAGAGGCTGACCGGCTGTAGCAGTGGAGAGCTTTTGTCCATATCAAGAGGCCATGTAGCTCTTCGCACTCATAATCAGCACATGCAAATTCAACCAGGAAGCAGGTACTTGTTGCTGGCCTCAGAGGAGGTTCATCATCAACCCTTTGCTTCAACACGAGCTTTGGAAAACAGCCTTAGATTTTCATTACAGCCAAGTAGGCAGAGGACAGGATATGAGGGATTTTAAGCTCTGCGGCTCTGAGCAGTGATGCGGAATATCAGGAGGGTTTTGTTCTCAGGATGAGAAGCTAGTATCTACGCATCAGGATGCTGGCTCCCTGATTGAGAGCAAGTTAGGTTTCGCTTTCCTGACGTGTAAGGCGGAGAGGGAAAGTACACCTTAATCCTCAGGTAGACCAACCTCTGCTTAACAAGCACTTGCTACTTTCATATCTATGACGCATTTCTATCAGTGATATCGTCCCAATCCTGAATGCACTGACATCTCCCATGTCATTAAACATTCAACCCAAGACTGACAGGCTTGTGCTTTGTGAATAATATGACATTATGGGTTGATTGCAGGGATTAGGTCTAGTCCAAGACAAGACTTGTTTCTCAATGGGTATTTTCACAGAACCTTGTCTTTAGTCCAAGACTAGTCTTAATCTCTGTCTGAGAAACAGGGACTATATCTGATTTGTTGAAGTTTACTCAAAGTCTAATCCTATAGACCCTCATAATCCTGAGCAGGGAATAAAAGGTTGTTCAGTGCTCTTACTTTATGCACACAAGGTACAACTCAGTGTAGACACACAGCACAGGTTGGCTGATGAATAAAAGATAAGCTTGTCTCATTTGTCTGCTGGCAGGAGACGCCATCAATATTACATCTGAACAAGACTATAATGCAAACAGGCTATGAAAAGGCAACACAGTCATACAACTTGTCTTTATTTTCAGACAGTTTCTAAAAATCCACTGATGACTTGGGCGGGGTCATTTTTGCATTACTCTACTTGGAAACCTCACCTGCTTCATAAGAGTAAGAGCCAACAAAAATGTTTGCTGTCACAGGGCAGGGTTAATATAGGTGATGAATAAGGAATACAGACCAACTCCAAGTGTATATTTAAAGAAAAAAAAAGTGCAAGACATAATCAAGTCTTGTTCTGTCGGGAGAGACTTGAGGAGCAATCAGTCCTCCTATGTGCTTTATACTCACAACAGCACTCCTGAGAGCTGACAACACATTACTAGTGGCGTGTGATTTCATCAGTGTGTACATCAGTCTAGATGTACATGTACTGAGCAGTGATATTGTAAAGCCAGAAAAGAACAGGTAGCAGACTTGAAGTAAGAAACTGCACATTGTGATTGCCATAAAGAATGTGTATCCCTTATGTCCTTGACAGATATTCAACTTTTTAGAGTACAAAGAAGGATTCTTGACTTGAATGCCTTTCAGCAGCTAGTTCTTATCTGTGCCAAAACATGAAGAGTTAAATCTAGAGCTAAAATGAATCATCAATTAACTGATTTGTAATTGACAACTAATTTAATGATAAATTGATTAAGTAGTTTTTTTTGGGAAAGAGAGACAAATATTGTACCAGTACCAATAATGAACCGTAAAGTATCAGACAGACAACATAAAAAACAAGTAATACAGACCGATCTATCACAACCTCTCATTACTCAAAATAAAATAATAAAACCATGAGTAAACGTTAAAACATACTAGTCCTGTCCGGGAGGCTGTGGCTCAGGAGGTAGAGCAGGTTATCCACTGATCAGAAGACCAGTGGTTCGATTCTTGGCACCTCCTCCTTCAACCGACTGTTGAATTGCCCTTGGGTAAGACACCGAACCCTAAACTGTTCCCAAAGGCTGTGCCATCGCTGTGTGGGTGTGTATGGAGTATTAGATTAGATCTCCCAATGAGCAGGTTGGAACCTTGCACAGCAGCCTCTGCTTTCAGTGTGTGTGAATGAGTGAATGTCGACAGCGTACAAGTGTTTTGAGAAAGGCGCTATAAAAATGCAAATTTACCATTACCACACTATACAGAATACTAGTGACTCTAACCCTGACATTGGAAGATAGATGATCCTGCAGCAAAGCTTTAAATCTGACTAGAGAAACTTTGACTGTAACTGTGACTGAGCAGCTTAAACCACAATGTGGGTACAGTCAGTAAAAGAAAGCATCATTGTTTCAAAATTCTTTTCATGTCCAAACATAGATATGCTGGTGATAGCCCAAGAATGGTTTTATGGATAAAACAATGCCAACAGCGGGTTCTCTGAGAAATCAAAGAGCTCGAGTACACAGTGTGGAGTGATGAGTGAAGACCTTATAGCTTGTAATGAATCTCTGTGCTCCATTATATGAGTCCAGAGAATGTTAAGAGTGGGATGATTCATTCATTTACATAATGTTATGTAAAACCATCAAGTGCTACCACTGTAAGTTGAATCACTAGTGTGTCCTTGCAGTTTACAGCAGAGAGTAACAAAACTGTATCCATATGAAAAAATCTGTTAGAGACAGCTTTTGCCCGGGTCAGCATTTTACAACAGTGTGAGTTTTGTAGCTGTGTACCAGACAAGGCGTAGTTCACACAATCTGAGGCCTGAGCTGAACACATTAAAAAACTCCTGCTGTAGGCGACTTGTTGCAGAGGAACACTGGAGCCTTTATTTTTGGTCTTCGTAGAGAGAGGCGACAGTGATCCAGTGTTTGGTCAGCATGTAGTCCAGCCTGTCAGGAGAGGTTTGTTTGCCCCCTGTGCAGGTTAACACAAAAGTCCAGATAAATAGGGCATAAAAATTCTAAAACTGATTGAGCTTTTTTAATGAAAATGGCTTAAGGTCCTGCTCTAACACAAACATACTGTGTCAGGGTTTTTGGGGGTTTTTTTGCCCTTCCTGTGGTCCGTTGTGGTGCACGCCCGCCCGCCCAGCTGTGCCTCCCCTTGCCTGAAAAGGCCGCTTCTCTCTGGTGGTTTCCTCTGATCTCTATCAAGCTCCTAAATTGTTTCAAAGACTGCCGTTTTAAACGTCAGGGCTTTTCTTTAAATACTCTGGTCTTTTTAAAAAATACACTAAGACCATAAAGAAGCCATTGTGTTCTTAGTGTACTCAAGCCAGTCATGCTTCTTTTCACAGCAGCCTTTCTTTTATTTCTGATAAGATAGTCTCACTATACAAGCAAAGCATTTTATTTGCAAGTGATTTAAAGGATAAAAGTGTAAGATTTTCTTCTTCACTTACTTGTGTCACATGCCTTGTAGTTCTTTTTTTAAATTAAACTCAGAATCAACACTGGGAAATCACTCCTATTGATTCACATTGCAACACATCCTAAAAGCCATCACAGTCCTGACACGACAAACTGAAACTAATGTGGTATTGATGTTCTGCCAGCATCTATTATTACTTGGTTATTCCTCAGGGAGCGGCAGATATTAGTAACGCGTTGTGCCATTCAATGTACACAAAGTTAGGTAACATGACTGCTCTTCTTTGATCTCATTAGAGTGTGATGAGTGAAATGACAGAAAAATCACATTGGTGTCTGGGTGGTATCAGAGTTACAAAACGGGAAATTGAGACGGCTAATTTTAAAGACATGTTATGTCTGTTTACTAGATTGTTAAAACACAAAAAGACACACACAAAGAGAACCTGTTTCCAGTTGTAGAATATTGACTTTAACACTATGACCCCATCTAAAGCACAGGTTTACACATTTCAAGTGTCTTAAAACAACAGTCAAGTCCCATATGAGCATTTAAACAACTTTAGCTTACTGTAATCAACCCTCTGTTTATACTGGCTATTAAAAGTTCACTCCATAATTTATTTTTAATGGAAGTGATGAAGGCCAAAATCAGCAGACCTTGTTCTGTTTATGTGAAGGTAATATGAGGTTGAACAAGAACACGCCATCTAAAGGAACACAGGGAATTTCATAGAAAAAAGATATCTACTTATTCATATTCACATATAACAAGATATAACAAGATATAACAAGGTAAACATTTGAACACATTTTTGCAGAGAAGGTCGGTGGGTTCCATCATTTAAAATGGAAACATGTTAGTAGGGGATCTCTTACTAGCCAATAACAGCAGGAGAAAAATGTCAGCAACCAAATACATCAATGTTTCAATGTTCATTTGACTTGAAAAATTGTGAACCTATCCTTTTAAAAAGTGTGTTTTTACTTTTTACATTGGTTTTGGCCTGTCCTGATGGTAATACTTGAAGGCAGGGCATTAAGACTGTAGTATAAATGGGAAAACAACACACACATTTGGACAGTTTCACATTGAAGGCATTGATTGTAGTTATTAAAATTAGCAGAAATAGCTGAAATGTTAAGCATGAAAGAAGGCATTTTTAGAGAGGCTTTTAGACCACGCCTACTTTCACACCTCACAGCTAGACAGTCGCTGCGTGACGTGTTTGTGACGTGTTTGTGACTGTTGAAATGTGTTTTTCAGAAATTTACAAAAGAAACACAAGCTCTCACAAGGTCTTTGTTTGAGACATGAAACCTAAAGTTACTTTGATTACACAGGAAAGACTTGTAATAACACTAGTAGACCAACGCACAGTTAAAAGTACACTAACAAAAATGTTAAATGCATCTTCTTCCCCATAAAACATCTGCTCAATGTAGTTGTTGCTTACATCAGCTTCTTCTCTTCTTTAATTGGTGTACATCTATACTTAATAGTGCATTGCTGTCATTAACTGTTACTACATAATGTATGCTACAGTGTCTCATGTTTTTATCAGAAATATTATGTTAGATGTTTAGATGATTAGATGTTGGATGAGTAGTCCTTACAAGCAGTTTTATGTATGGTATTGTTTAATTCAGTAACACAGTGTCCAAACTAAAATTGCCTCTAGGAGAAAATGTTCCTCTCTAATCTTTAAATGTGTTTTTCTGTTCTCTTCTTTCAGGAGATAATTTGCCAGAAGAACACTGTAAGTACACAAAGCAGTCCCTCTCGCCTTTGCCTTTTCTCACATTACTCACCCATTGCTCACACATCACACGTATAATGCGGTGCAAAGAATATGCTTTTTAACAACTTGCAGGGTGCACGGTGTCTAACACCTTATGTTTCTCTTTTCGGTTCTATAATAGTTTTCTTGTCTGCAGCTAGCTTTTGTTTAGTCGCAGCGATAAATGTTTGGTTTCACAGAAATGTAACATGAAAGCATTTGCTCCATCATTTGAATACTGGTTATCAAGATGTTTTTTTTTCTCAGATGACAGCTGCTTCATGGGTTACAGAGAGTGCATGAGCATGATCTGCATGAAGCATAAAGCGTTTTGGAAGAATTTGACTTGCAAAAACTGCAGCATTCAAATAACGTCCTGCCTTAAAGCTAAGGAAATCATGTTCTTTACTGACACATCCTTATGTAATTAGAAATATACATTCACTGGCGCTCTGAAACACATTGGGTATTCATACACACATATTTATAGCAAAGCCAAAGGAAATTTCCATTATAGTCTACCACGTTTGTAATCTACAAATTTAAATTCCTATTCATTTGGGAGACCAAGGTAATGTCTTCAGATTACTGGTTTTGTTCGACCATGAGTCCAAAACTCAAACTCAATTTACAATGTCATAAAGCAGCACATCCTCACATTTTAGAAGCTGGGAGCAGGAAATATTTGGCATTCTTGCTTCATAATTGACCTTTAGCAAATTCATGGCTTATCAAAATGGTTGTTAATTAAATTTCTGTTGATTGGCTAATTGAAAAATAAACTAATTCAACAGTAGAATAAAGTGTGATTAAGGCAGAAGCAGGCTGATTGTCGTTCAGGAGTCCACGTTCAGGAGCAGATTTTCCAGGTTTAAGTCTCCTAAGTGGCTTTGCAGAGTAGAAGTAGGCGGCCCCGTGCTGCATGAAACGTACACTGACTCTTACTGTGTGAGGTGAGCTGATTATCACTCACAGTATGAGAGTGCCAGCTTACTGATCTCCCTTATGTGCACTTACTGTCTTTGTTCTCTGTCTTTCTTGCCTGTATTATTGCACTTAGCTGCCCTCTGCAATGCCGCATGCAATGTGCTCCTAACACTGTGGAAGTGCACTTGAAGGGCAATGTTGGCAGACTTTTTGATCATTTTTTCTCATTTTCAATCCCCTTTGATGCCAATGTTGCTGTTTTTCCCTGTCTGCACCAAGATTAATAAAAAATATGATATAATTTTCACTTTTCACATTCACTAAGGTTGTCTTCCATAGTTTATAGTGGTAGCAGGGGAAGATTTAACACTCAAAATGTAATTTAGTAATTACTCATTTTGAAACAAACAGGCCTTTATTTCACATAGACAAACACACTATTCTCATTTCCAGCTGGCAACTGTCAGTTCTTTGAGCTGAAATGAAATGTGACTGGCAGATTTTATTAGCTTTAACTAGCTAATTAAGCTAACGTTAGCTCTGTGAGTTTCCAACTGATTTATTTTAAAAGGGGAACCCTGTATCCTACATACATGGCATAACGCTAATAGACAAAACCTAAACTGTATTTGACTGTTAGCCTACATACATGTAGGTTCAAGTTATGTTTTATTTTTAATGTTAAGACAAAAAGGTTTTACAATGAGGATTAACAGTGTTTGGCAAAAGCCATTGTATGCCCTCAAATTTTAATAGCAGGCCAGAGCTGCTAACGTCACCCTGAACTCTAAGCCAGGTTGTCCCAGACTAAAAATGACCATGTGTAAGCACTGTAGCAATATCTTTGGTCATGACTTATTTCTGTTTTTACATGGCACACCTGTATTTCTGATAATGTTAGCTTCAAGTAGCTGCTAAAGTGTATATGCCCCCAAATTTTAATAAAGGGCAGACCAGAGCTGCTAACACCACCCTCTTAAGGGTTAACTCTTAAGCTAGGTTGTCCCAGACTAAAAATTACCAGCATGAAAGAAAGCTAGCAAGATAGCAATATCCTTGGTCATGGCTGAAAAACATCGGTCCTATGACGCACTGTGAGAGAGGTTCAAATATGGCAGTTGTCACAGTTTTGCGACCAAAGATAGGCTGGGGCAAAATTCTCACAGTGTCAGCAATTTTGGATAACCAGCTCACAATGTGACTGCTGCAACAATGCACGTCTACTACTCTACTGTGAGGAAATACTACACAATGGATGTGCTAATCATAAAAGGGCCTTTTTTTTTTTAAATTAAGCTGTTGTACTAATAATGTGCTTCTTGGAACATCATTAGCACTGCATGTAAGGTTAATATAGGTGGAAAGCTAGAAAGAGAAAAGCCATCACTTCTTTTTAGATACTAACTTCTCTGTCTACAGTAACACCACTTCAGCATGTGGAGAAATGCAAAGCTTGACCAGCCTGCAGTGCTTTCTTAACATTGCTAAACTGTGCTTAAACTGTTGAAGGAAGGAGTTTAATGAATACACAGTTGCTCTTTAACTACCCTCTGTGCTGCTGCAAATGTATTTAATTTGTCATCAACTTAAAAAAAAACAACAACACTGCAAGTGCACATTTACTTGATTCTATTCTACTGCATGTGATGCTAATTGTCTTTTAAGTGCATTTAACAACCCAACATGATAGTGGAAATCCAGGTAATTAGCCTCTGTTGGTGTATATCCAATTACTGTAATTGCATCCACATTACCTCTCTCCTCTGTGTTGGTGTAAATTCACTCAGTGTAGCTACCCACTGCCTCTGTATCACAGCCCACAAACACAAAATCTGTGAGCTTTAGGTTTGTTGGAAGAGATCATGGGTGTTTATTAGTCACGACTGCTTCCTCTATGGGTTAATGACTGCTGGAACAGTTGTATAAATTAAATGCTAACATTGACTTGTGGTCAGCTCTGTGTGTGTGTGTGTGCATGTGTTTGTGCGTGCGTGCGTGCGTGCGTGCGTGCGTGCGTGCGTGCATGCATGTGTGTGTGTGCATGTGTAGTCTGTGCGAAGATGAGCGAGTAGGCATACAGCTCTAATACAATCCTGCTGTAACTGCAAATGGGCAGATGGACCTTGAGCAAGGCTAACAGAGCAGATGACTCACCGGCTGAATAACTGACTCATTCTCAGCTGCAATTCAACAGATTCTTGGTGAGCTGGTGCTTTCACATGCATTTCGCTTGCAGCTCCAAAATGCATCACCTGTAAGCAAGTAGCGGAGGTTTGCTTCAGATGACCTGCAGCCACCTGTGACAATAAGTCATGTGATTCCCATAACAGCATGAATCACACACACACACACACACACACACACACACACACACACACACACACACACACACAGAGGAGCTAAATATAGCATCAGGATTTTGCAACCTGTCTGGTTACACCTAACAGTAACAGGGGTCATGGGTTTATTTTTGAAAGGCGCACACCGCTACTGCAGCAGCCGGTGATGTCATGAGCCACTGTTGCACAGGAGGAAGTAGTTATCTGCGGATGCCTTTCATTGCTTCAATGCCGCACCTTCCTTTTACTTCCTTTTTCTGTTGGTTATTGAAAGCAGCAGTGTGTTTTCCTCATAAGACTCTGCTGAAAAGCTGAAACCATGACAGAATATTAAAGCTGTCAGGATGCAGCTGGGTAGCAGCCCAACCGCCTTCAGATGCTCTCATGTTGGTTTCACTGCACGTCTGACATTCTGGGAATAGCTCTCCTTTGAAAGACTCAAACTGTTTCTTGAGGATATCAATAGTGGATTTCCTGCCTTTCTTTCTCTCTCTCTCCTTCTCCGCTGTCTGTAAACACCACACGCACGTGTTTCCTCTTTAGTTTATTCAGCAGTGGCAGGCCACCACAGCAGGAGCATCACCACCGCTGCTGGAGAATAATGTGAAGTTAAAACAAATACAGATACAGAGCATAGAAATCTACCTCCAGACAAAACACAGATGTGAAGAATTAGAGCTAAGTAAATAAAGAAAAGCAGTGTTTTAGTGCCACGACTACTGCTGAAACAGAAATGCACGTAAAAACAAATTACTCCTGAATGCCACAGCTGCAGTAAATAACTCTGCACCAGGTGAGTGGCAAGGCTTCTGTTTCGGCTGGAGTTGTTTTTTCATGAGCATCAGGCTGCGTGAACAAGTGGAATGTGCAAGTGCAGCGCTGTAAGTGTTTGCGGTTGTAAGAAAGCAGCTGCTAATGGAGTCTATCACCACTGATGCACATATTTCCCCCCCAGCTGCTGCTTGTTTAGACCAGTTCAGTGAAGACAAAGCTGCAAACTCTATTGTCTGTGTAGACACAGATCAGAGCTGAAGCCTCATGTATATTACCTGAAACTGTCTCAAACAGGGGAAACAGCTCAGACTTCCTCCAGGCAGTCTGCTTCCTCCTTCAGTTTACAATGCAATGTTTTACTATACAGTGTCTATGAAGTGAGCTGTAAAAAATTGAAGTGACATCATTTAGATCATTGTTAACAGAAGGTGGACTTAACAAGACATTTGTATGTACCATATGAAAGAGCCTTTGGTTATTAAAGGATGTAGCTGGTAACAAATCTCGTGTGCAGAGTCAAACCAACAATGAATTGCACATTACAAGTATTGTATGTATCAAAAGCCTGATATGTCTTATCCCTCTGCGCCATAGACCTTCATTGTTATTCAAAAACTATTGAAAACACATTAGTGAGCCACATTGTTGCACTGGATGTTCCTTCATCGCATAGATTACAGTGATCTTAGTTTGGCTAGAAATGGCTTCGAAAACAAATAACAGCAGTCACGTTTCCAGTCTCCAGAGAGCAGTTCTTTGCAAGGCAGCAGCATCTGTGCATGTGCAGGAATGCTGTTCTGTGTTTCATTGCTTGTTTTATGATAAGTCAACTCTCTCGCTAAGCTCTCCTAAAAACATGATTGCTGTTATTAGTCTTTGGAGCCATTTCTAAACAAACTATGATGACCAAAGTCTTTGTGGTAAAGTCACATGTCACTCAGAGCAACAGTGTGACTCACTGGTGTGTTTTTAATAGTTTTTGGACAATAACACAAAGGTCAACAGCACAGAGGAGTAAGATATATCAGGCTTTGAATACACACATCCTTTAAGAGAAATGACAGCCTTCATGAATATAGTTCATGGTAGTTATTTTTTGACCCAAACTGTGTCTCTTCTGCCAACAGACATGCTCAGCCAACTACACCTTCATCCCGTACATGGTGACGCCACACAACAAGGTGTACTCCTGCGAGGGTAGCCTGATGAAGGGCCTGACCGAGCTGATGCAGCCCAGCTTTGAAATGCTGCTGGGGCCCATCTGCATGCCCCTGCTGGACCGCTTCATCCAGGTGCTCAAAGTGTCACAAGCCAACTCCCAGTAAGTATAGCTCTTCTTCTCTGTTGGATGTTTTAATGCCACCTCAGAGATTATAAAAGTCTCAATTGGATCTGTTCACCATTGAGACCAGTGAGGTTCAACTTCATGTTTACTGTCATCTGTGTAGGACCCACAGGAATCTATACAATGAAGGAGGAACTTCTAGTATAATAGAATTTAAAAGGAAAAAAAAAACATTCTGCATTTGAGATTAATAGTCATGAGGATTAGGAAGGTAATTACCCTAAAATCTTCATCACCTTAAATTTTCAGGTAACTACTGAGAGAAACACTTTCTGCTAATAAGACGTTTAAATGCAAAGTGTAGCAGAGATAAATTAATAAAAACAAATTAGATACATTTCTTCTTTCCATGGAGCAAAATTTGGCCCACATTGTGGCTTATTTTAATCAGAACAGGCCTTTTTTTTATTACCCCACGCTTCCTGTTTTTTTACTTGCTTTAATTATTTTTATGTAGTGCATGCCTGAACTTTGACTAGCGTGGGTCTACTTTTTTTATTTTATTTTTTAAACTACAACAAAACAATCATCTACACCGCCTCAGTAATATTTTAGGCTTTGCTGCCAGCGGGCGAAGCAGCAGCCAGTTAGTGACTCAGGTTTTTTACAGGCAGAGAAGAAGAAAAAAACGTGCAGTTTGTTGAAGCGTTTGTCTCCAAGAAGTTAAAACCAGTGAACACAGCAGAGAGATGTCAGCTCTGCCTTCCTTTGTACAGGAACGCATACTGTACATTGTGTGAAGGAGCATGACTGCTATTTATAATGGTTATTTATAACAACATGCCAAGTATTCTGCCTTGACAGCATTGACACCACTTTCCTAGACAGTCTGACCTGGCTTTCTAATACTTGTACTATCAACTAACTGTGTTCATTCTCAAATAACTATTTCTTTAGACTGATATGTGAAATCTTGGGCTGACACCAGCTTTTTAAATGACAATAAGACATTAGTCGGTGTCAATATTGCCAAATTCCAGGTTGATATACACTAAAGGGGACATATTATACACACATACAGGGCACTCTCCGATGCATACCTTACTCAATTAGAAAAGAAGTTAAAAAAGCAATATTATAACATTCGGAAAGAGAGAAAACAACATTTTGTGTTTTTTAAGAATGCCAAACAGCTGAGTATATTCACAGTTGTTTTTTTCTAAAGAAATCTGTTTTCAGTTTATTAATTGTCTTGATCTCACTGTTTCCTCTATAACCAACAAACCAAGCTTGGGTAAATTGGTCCTATTTACTTCCATCAATACTTTACTGCAATATTGAAACATTTATCAAATGATTCAAATGAAAAACACAAAAATGAGTCGGAAGTGCAGTAAGGAAATGAATTAAAACTCCAGTCATGTTAGAATTTCCCATCACGGAGCAGCTAAACTACCAAAACCATTCAGTTGGTGTTGATTAGAAGTTGTTCCTTAAGTTACTGGAAAGATTATACACAAAGATGATGCATATTTAATTTGTCTCCTCTCACAGTCAGTATTTTCGTGAGACGATTCTGAATGAGATCCGTAAAGCTCGAGAGTTGTACACCGGCATGGAGCTGGCCACCGAGCTCAGCCGAATCCAACATCGGCTGGACAACGTGGAGTGCCTTTCAGTCGACATCGTCATCAACCTGCTGCTGACGTACAGGGATATCCAGGTAACTATCGCCAAATTAACTGTGCCGCCTTTGCATAATTAAACCATTGTGGGGACAATTGGTTGCCCCTGGTTAAGATGGCGGTGATAACATTGATGCTTCCTGTTGTTTTAATGAACAGTGCTACACATGCTGGAAGTGGTTTCTAATCATTTACACCATCTGCCTTCACCAGAAACAAGAGTTTAGATCCAGTTGTGCTTTTGTTCTGTGTCATAAAGAAATTTCACTTTGTACTTTAAACCACTCTCGAGGTGTTCCAGCCACCACAGAGACAACACGTCCTCTTAATCAGATGCTTCCTCCTGGGTATTTGCAAATAGATAAAGTTGGATGGAGATATGCAGAACTTCAGATCAAAAGGTTGATGAAAACAGATCTGCACATATAGTGAATAAAGAAACGTTGGAATGAAGCAGTGGAGCCACAACTAACAATTATGTTCATCCTTGATTAATGTGTGATTATTCTCTAGATTAAGCTGAAAAAGTGCCCATCACAACTTTTACAGAGGATTTTCAATTAATAATCATCTAAACCTGAGAAAATGAGAAAATCCTCACATTGGAGAAACAGTGAATGTTTTGAATGTAATTAATTACTGATTATCAAAATAGTTCCTGGCCATCAACTAATGAATTAATTTAGTTAGTTTCAGCTCAATTTCAAGTAGAATTTCAATCTCACAGAAATCTCCATTGGCCAACACTCATATAACATAAAAAAATCGATGTATTTGAACAGAATAGCTCAGCTGTTTTCCGTCTGTTTTCCGTTTCCAGTTTTACACCTTAAGATCATAAGTCTTTACAAAGAGACTGCAAAAACTCCCAGCTTGCCATCCTAAAACGTTTCTAGGATAAATTGTGAGGGTGGAATCAGACATTCAACAAACCACTGATTCCCTCAAGTTCAAATAGACAACATAGAACAGATGATCTGTGTGTGTGTGTGTGTGTGTGTGCGTGTGTGATGTCCCCGACCTTGGCAGAGGAAGCTACTGTACAACTTATAGAGAGGTCACTGCCTCATCATCAATCTGTCGTCCCTTTGAAAGTGCTGTTTACTCAGACAGGGGCCATCGCAGACCACCCATAGAGAGCTCTAGGCCAAGCTTTTGGTCCACTCGTCTTAAATGTGTCTCTCTCTCTCTTTACGCGCTCAAGTTTCTGCATTGTGATGACACTCACCGTCCAGATCCTCCCACTCACCATAGGGTTAGGGTTGTGAATCATTCATGAGGACAACAAGCATTGAGGACGGGTTGAATTATTCAGCATGCTTTAGGTATAGTGCAGGAGCAACAAAAACGTGATGAAGGGGACACTTCTATTATTGAAGTGCTTTTGGTGTTAAGCAAACAGTTGAAAGAATGAATACAAGGACATGGGAAACTGACTACTTTGATGAGTTGGAGTTTGTCTTTGGAGGACGTTGGTGAGGAGATGATAGTCCAATAATGCTTAACAATGATCATGAGTGCAGCAGCAGCAGTTCACGTGTGTGATCTTGTCATCTAGGATTATGAGTCCGTCGTGAAGCTGGTGGAGACTCTGGAGAAGCTTCCGACCTTTGACCCCGTGGCTCATCCACATGTGAAGTTCCACTACGCCTTTGCACTGAATCGGTAAGATGGAGAGCTAGACCAGCACGCATGAAACAGAAACACATCATACACAACGCTGATACAATATGTACATACTGTATAGGATTATTTTACATTTCTCCTAAATACTCAAAAGAAAGAACATCTTTAGCTTAATATACCAGAGGAACAAAATACACCTGCTTGATGCTGTTCTATCAAATAATAACTCATCCTGAAACTGTGAGATAAACTGATAATAAAGCCTAGGTTTGCACGTTTAAGCACTTGGATAACAGCTCACATTTTAAGATTTCATACTGTTGCACTCAGTTGTTCACATGAAAAGTGACAGAAATAGTTGAATCAAGAATGAAAAAAACAGCTACATAGAGAGGTTCAAACCAGTTCTTTGTTCAACCCACCCTCTGTCACAAAGGTGTAGGTTTCTGAAGCTTGACAGGCAGTTCAGATTAAACCTACTTGCCCTTTAAAAGAGACATTAGCACTTTTTCATCAGATTCTTAATAGTCAAACGTTCCCTGTGGAGTTTTCTATTAAATGAAACAGAAAGTGTCTATCTGCTCAACACATTGTTGTGCATCTTTGAGGTCACATAAATATGTTCAATGCATTTCCTCTTATTCTATCTTATTGCATCTTATTCTATCTTATATTGATGGTGTATTACTACATTTGTTGGTACATTACTGCCACTAATTATCAATTAGTGGAACAACGTGAACTCTTGTCCTCGTGCATGTGCATGATACAAACAGAGAGGAATCCATTCTTGAAAACATGCATTACATCTTTAAGCATCAGTGTTTAAACTAGAAGAATACACTCCAATGTCTTCTGGTATAGAAAATATGGACTTTCTCCATCTCATCCCCTTTATTTTCTGTCATGAGGACACTTTGTATACATCATTATTATACCACATTAGATCCTGATCTGGGGTTTGTGTTATTGGGTATTGTACTGTAGTTGTTTTTGGTCTTAAAACTACTTACTATGTTTGATATATCTGGTAGTCACCCTTAGAATTAATGTTTGTATTAAGATTTTAAGAATTAAAAAATGTGTGATATTTTATTTTTGTGAGCATAATTTACTCCTCATATCAGTCTTATATAATGTGCAGCATTTGTTCATAATCATCATGTTTGTGATGGATTTCTGAAAAGGATTTTGTAACTAACACGGGTGGGAAAATGTTCTTTAACTGCAATTAAATGATGAAGTAAAACCCACAGACTTTGGAGTTGCAAGCAGCAGTGTGTTCAAGCTCTGCCCTCCTACATAACAGCAGCAATAATATTAGCAGCATTTGTGTCTGCTCAGGAAAAAGACAGATGTAAAACACAGGAGGTTTTGCCTGCCTGTTTGTCACCAGCTGCTTTGCTTGTAAACTTCCTGTGGTTTTGGTGGTGCGACAGCCTCAAACAGCAATAAAAAGCGTGCTGTTCTTTAATTTGGCAGCGATTGTAGAATCTTGCTGCCGGGTGCCAAGATGCCCGTGTGTTCACTGTTACCGACTGGCCCATTACCAGGATGTGATATTGTGTTTTGTGAGCTCGAGGCGGCTCGCTGTGACATTTTTGTGAGACATTTTTCATGCGGGAAAGTGTTAATGACTGAAGACACTCTCTCCATCGTTGATACTGAGACACAATCCTCCTCAGGTTTGGAGCAGCACCTCGTGATTAGAGACAAACACCTGCAGGAGGTTTCTTTATGCCCCTCACTCCTGACCATTTCAACTGCAGCTGGATGAGTCACTGTAATTACTAGAGCTGTTATATGTGATGGTTACGTGACGGAAAGATTGTCATCTGCGGTATAACTGTTATCTTTTTTCTCTTTTCTTTTTTTTCTTATAGTGCACAATGGGTATAGTGCTGGGATTTATTGCATATTATTTTAACACAAATTAAAGCAAGGTTCTGATTGGATTGGATGTTATATACCGTAAGATTACTCAAAGTGGTTTTTATTTCTGAGACTTTGTCCTACTTTCCAGTTTATTATGTGGTAGATATCCACATGAATATTCTGGGTGTAGTGGATGTATTAATTTGTCAGGTGTTTTATACACGACATTAGACTACAGCTTCATTTACAGCTGGTATTAACCTATCTTTATCTTTATCATTATGTAGATAATAACATCCAATCTACGGGTCTTTGGATTAAACCTACTATATTAACTCATTATCTCAATTGTGCCCACATTATGATCAGCTCTCAATATGCAAATTAGGTAGGCGGGTCTGCTGGCCTTGTCAACAAACACCGTGGTCATGGGAGGCGATTGTTGTCAATCTTCCAGGCTGAAGTGTGTGTGGACTAATTGGTTTTAAGCCTCGTGTTTGCAGCAGGGGCAGCATCAGGCATGTGAGTGCTGCTCAAAGGTGGGGAGGAGGGGCTGTTGCGCCAGACTCACAGCAGGTAGTCTGACAGGAGCGAGGGAACAGTTTCTTCCACCCAAACACCCATCAACACTCTAAAAAAGAAGAAAGAGAGACACACAAGGAGAGAGCCGGGGTCTCGTCTCCCGGAGCGCTCTTCCCTCTGGACGGTCTCCATGGTGATAGCTGTCAGCTTGTATGTTTTATTTAACCTTCTCTCCTCGGAGACGACGTTATGTTTATCGGGATTATTATTATTTCATGACTAGCACACATTGTGCCTGCGTGGGAATTAACTTTGGAGGTTTAGAGCAGTCATTTCTCTCTGATGTCTGTGTCATGACACGTTCAGGAACACGAGGAACGAAGCCTGATCGACGTTTCATACTCCAAAGAACAAATATTCCCACTGTGGAGTTGATGTTCAGGGTAGATTTTTATAGAGCTCTTTGTTGACGATTAGAGACCTTTGTTGATTTTTAATACCACATATTTGTGTGTTTGTGTAAGGATGATTTCTTCTTTAGCAGTTACTTTCAACATATCACACTCATAGCTTTTATGTCATTCCTGATCACATTATTACATAATCACATGAAATGATGCATCAAACAAATATTATATAAATCCAGATAATACATTCAATCATACATCATGATATTGTAGGTATGTATTTCTTTTCCCAACAAATTTGGTACATTTTAAAGGATACAGCTCCATTTTTCTCTATTTCTCTCACTGTCTACAAATCTCATGTGCAGAGCCAAACCATGAGATTTTCTGCACGAGCGCTAAAATCCCTCCACCACCTAGAGTTTGTGCACTGCAGGAGGGCGTCTGAGGCTGCCCAAGCACACAAACAAATATGTGTTAAGCCAACCGTCCTCTCTGCTTTCTGGTTGCTTCCAAGTTGTCTTCAGGAGCACGGAGCCCGACGCACATCGCTGCAGGTCTAGCCGTTCATTTTGTCTGAATAAAAAGCGGAAGCCTGAATCGCATCACTTCAGGACACTGAGCAAACAGAAAAGGAAATCTGAAAGCTTTCATCAACAGACATTTATGTAACTCAACCAATTAACAGCTGAAGTTACAGCCCTTCCTCGCCATTTGTTGTCTGTTAAATAGATTATTCATTACAGAGCCTCACTCATTAGTTAGGATTGTTCCTTCACTACCTGAATGACCCACTGTAGTGCAGTTGGAGGCTCACAGCGCTAAATAAATCTAACAATTCTTCTAATGAACTCGGTAACCTCAGAAATTGAAGATGGAGTCTTAATGGCCTCCTCTGTGCCAGGTATCACTGTCCTTTAACAATGGCTGTGCAGCTGTTACCTAGCAACGCAAACAATCAAACACATAGTTTAATGCTCGAACACATACTCCACACTCACGCACACCCCTGCTCCAACCACTCCGTTCCCAACACTAACACATATGTAAGTAATTATTTTATATGTGTTGTATTTTTGATTTTTTTTTTTTTTTTACTGGCAGCATTTAATGTATTTGCTTCAGGCGTAAAAACAACACTGATTACTTGAGAAATGTATTATGTCTCGGCCCCAGCAACAGGCAAGGACAGAGGAGTAGTGTTTTTAGGTTGTCTGTCTGTCTGTCACTTTCTCATGAACTCAATATCTCAGGAGGGAGTTTCTTCAAATTTTGGCACAAACTTGTACTTGGACTCTAGGATGAGCTGATAACAATTTGGTGGTCAAAGGTCAAAACATGTGTTTGGTTATAACTCAAGAATTCATAAACAAATTATGACAGTTTCACACAAATATATAATAGAATGACATTGTGCAGTGTAGACCATTTACATCCAAAAGGTCAAAAGTCAACTCCATTCCTCTACATATGTTATGTATTTATGTATTTTAAGTATGATTTTATGGAGTTTATGGATTCTATGGTTTTTACGTATTTTATGTCTATTGTACGCCTGTTATCAGTGAGCCAAAGACAATTTTCCATCATGGTGGACAATAAAGTTTTATTCTATTCTATTCTATAATAATGTTCAACAAAAATTATTTCGTGGCCCTTATTCAACAGCATAACTCAGAAAGAAAAGAGGAGATTGTGACCATATTACACACGTGGTGGTTGTGAAGCTCTTCTGTGCTGCTGGGTTGAAGATATGTGTAAAGCATCCACGTTTTCAGAAGTTGTAGCTTTTTTTTACAGCAACATCCATATCTGAAGCTGTCATGGCTACAACTTTGTGTTTAATCAGAGTCAGTTTTATTGGGAAAAACTGTGAACACACACAACGAAAATACACTTGAAACTTTTTTATTAACTTTCTTCAAAGCCTTTACTGCTAAATATTATGAGTCTGAGACTTAAAAGGGCACTCAAGTGATAAACTGTTGCAGTTCTATAAAGTTGGGGATTTCACACTTTCACACTTTTCCTGACATTAATCCAAGCAGAAGAGATTCCTGCCAACTTAAAGCCTCTTCTCTCATACAAATGATATACTTACATTAAAGCAGAAGTTAAATGTCATATTTTGTAACTTATCTATCAGTCACACACTCATACTCTCTCTTTTTTTTTTTGGCTGTTGAAAGCAGTTAAATAACTTTTCTGCATGTCTCACACTGTATTCTTTTTGAGCTCTTCACTATCTATGACAGCAGTAATTGTTTGCTGACAGAACACTCCACAATCCACTTCTACAGTTAAGATGTTAGAAGACACTTTGAACTTGTGTTCACTTGCAGTTTTTTTTTTTCCCTCCAGCAGAAAAATCCGTTGCATGAGCCGTCAGAAACACTGGAGGTTAAACTGGAGTAACTAAACAGTTTTAGGGCTAACAAAACCACTATAAACTAATTTAGAGACACTCCCTAGCATAGCAACATTAAAGCTACAAAGAAGCTATAATGCAACACTCTCTTTGGGAGCTGGTGTTAATGAGAGTTGTACGCTCATTCAAAAAGAATCTCTGGAGCACCTTAGTGGCTGAGTGGTTAAAGCCACATAAAGGAAGCGTCCCTGGTTCGATTCCTACAAGAAACATTTGCTGCAGGTCATTCCTCTCTCTCTCTGTTTGTTTCCTCTCGGCCTTTATGCCACATACTGTCTAATAAAGGCAAAAAAGAAAAAAAAAATCTTAAAATAAAAACTCTGATGTTGTAAATGCGTAATTCCATAATAATACATTACATAATACGGTAATTTTATTACTTCTCATAATGCAACTCCACAACATATTTTAAATTCCCTCCAGAGCCACTGAAGACAGTGTACAACAATTCATGTATTTACAACAGACCAAGTTGTAGTTTACATTGTCATAGTGCTTGTCATAGTCACAAATACCAGAGACAGTGTTCCTTCTATGAATAGTAGATGAAAATAAATCTATAGAGGGAGAATTTTCACTCAAGTTTAAAATGATTAGCATTAGAGTTCAACTCTTTCCTGACTGACTGTGCTTTGCTGTGTTTCGTGTGTGTTTTTGTGCATGTGTGTGTGTGAGTTTAGGAGGAACCTGCCGGGCGACAGACAGAAAGCCCTGGACATCATGCTGCCTCTGGTGAAGGGCGATGAGCAGGTGGCTTCGGATATCTACTGCCTGGTGGGACGGATCTATAAGGACATATTCCTGGAGTCTCACTTCACCGACACGCAGAGCAGAGACAGCGGCACACAGTGGTAAGAGAGCCGGGCCTCTCCACACACTGAGTCATATCATCTAATATATAAATATTGTTAGATTACATAGTTTGAAAGGCAAGATGCATGATAGATGGCTTTAAAGTGACTCACTGGATTGTAGCGCCGCAGAATTAAAAGATTACCATAAATGGCGCCTTGAATAAGCCATTAACTTCATCCTGTCAAGTCTGCAAATGACAGCTCGGTACATCAGTCATCTCAGCTCACACCTGAAAGCAGAGGTTTCACAAATGCAATGATTAAAATAACATAGTCAGGATAAAAGCTTCTGATGGAAAATGCTAATGGAAGTGTTAACAAGATGAATTCATGGCTCATTTATGTTCTTTGTGTGAGCGATACAAGCTGCAGGTGGTGCAAGATGAAGAAAGAAGTGGTACGGTAATCATTTCAGACCCCTTACTGCCAATCAAAGCTTTTGAATTACATTGCACCGTCTCACTTCGCCCTCTTTCAAGAAGCTTAATCTTTTTACTCCTTAAGTGGACGCCTTTCCAAATTTATGCAAAATCGGCACATTGGAATCGTGTTTCTTGGTAATGAACCACTCCTTAATACTACCTTCAATGTCAGTTCTTAGGAAGACTGTAAAGGGAAGAACAGCCTCAGACAATATTTCTGTTCCATACTTTAATCTAAACCCCTCTGTTGTAATTATTCTTTGTAAATCTTTTTATTGGTCTTTTAAAATAACAATTCAAAAGAAAAACTTAATAGTACAAAGAGAGAGGAAGATGCAGGGATGACACAGTACAACAGAAAAAAAAGGAGGGAGTCACAGTTATACATGAGTCTGTGACAAATATGAGTTGGCAAGATGAGCGATATAAAAAAATGATTTAAAAGCAGCATCAGGCTGTAATTGTAGTATTTATGTTGGTTTTATGTAATTTGAAATGACATTTGCACCGTTTCTCTTTTACCAAAAGTAAGACTGAATGCTCCTGAAAATGTCAAATGGTGTAACCACAAAAGAATGATAAATATTAAATTTTTCTTCCACCTACAGTGTATTTAAGTGCACTTAAAATAATTACTTTGGAGTGTTACTACATTTAAATTTAAAGTTTTGTCAATATTGAGCAGTTTAATCCTAAAAACAGCCATTTCTTCTAAGTGTGTTTTGATAAATTACGTAAAATGTGTTACAAAATATAGTGTCACATTTATTTTCCCATATATAATCACATCTTTATTAAAAAAACACTGGTTACACCAACTGGACACTGGGTCACATCACATCATTGCTCCACATACAGTGTTTCACTGATTCTGCATTTATTGCAGTCTGGCCTTTTTTCTGTTTTAGGAAACTGCTCACAGGATAATTTCATCAATCATTGTCTCAGCATGTTTCTAAGAAAATGACTTACTAGACAGCAAGCCTGAGTTCAGTCCAGATCTAAACTTTGAGAGAGCTGCTGAGAAACCTGCAGGAGCTCCGTGGTGCTAATGAGTCAGCATGGAGTGAGAAGCATGTGTGAGGCTTCTAGCACCTTGTGGAGTCCAGGTCTTGAAAAATTAAGCAATTCAGGCAATTCTGAAGGCAGACTGAGGAAGTTTTAACTCTCCTCCAACTCCGTATGACTATCATGTGAGCATGTAAAGCCTACCAGTAGCTGGCGGAAGTCGACTAAATGACAGAGCAATAATAATAATAACACGAGACTGTTGATCGCTGTCCTCTGGAAATTGCTTTTTAAGCTCTCACCCATGTTGATTGAATATGCTTCTTCAATAATCAAGCTCCATCTGGCTGTTATTTTCAGTTCCATGTCTAAACTTGGCAAGAGGCTCCTAATAATATTCACACTCCTTCCCTCAGCAGAACAGATTACTCATTAAATAAATAAAATTTCTTGTTTTGTGAGGGTGCTCACGGTTGCAGTTTGCCGTTCCGTGGCCCCAACTCAATATGGCTGTAATTGTTTTTTTTTCCCTAACTCGTCGTGTCTCAGGAAGCCGGGGGAGACCCATGAATCCATCGGTTTTCTCGAAGATGCTGGGGGATTTGGAGTGGCAGTGACGCATTTCTTGCATGAAAAGTGTTTATTAGTCTTTTTTTTTCTCCTCTCAGGTTTAAAAAGGGGTTTGAGTCAGAGCCAACACTACACTCCGGTATCAACTACGCTGTTCTCCTCCTGGCAGCCGGACACCAGTTTGACACGTCTTTTGAGCTTCGCAAAGTTGGTGAGTTGGTGGGCGCTAGACATTTGTGCGCCTTTAAAGTAGGCCCTGACCCTGATCATTTTTACCTCAATATTGCCACACTTTGCATTAGCAGCTAAGAGACTATTCATATCACATTGGCTACATTATTATGTTATTATATTATCATTATATCAGTGGTATGAAATGATCTCTAAATTACAATAATATCGTTTATCGCAACAATATATCGTCCAACAAAACTAGCGATCGTGACAGGCCTGTGACTTTGACCTGAATATGCTGCTTCTCATTTGAGTCTGTGGTGCCTGCTGACTAACCAGTGACTCAGCTCCGTCCTTCGTGATCAGTCATATCCATCTAGGTCACAAATTGGACCACTTTACAGAAAGAAAGCTTGTATTTAATGACTTGCAACCCATCAACAATGAAAGAGTGTAATTGCAGAAGAGTCACTTGTACACCATTTCGGTTCACCCTCACCTTTTATCATTAAAGCTGGCAGCTTCCAAACAGTACCACACAGCAGACAGACATGGTTAGCTGCTAGGTGGTGAACACAGTGGCGCACTGAGCTAAAGAGACAGATGTTTGTTTTGCTGGGGACTAAAAACAGTCAATATTGGTCTTACTTTATATCAGGTTACAGGAAACGTAGCTACAAATGAATGCTATTGTTGCTGCATGTGTGCAGGATGTGTAAATAGGCAAATGTTCACTATATTAACTTCATACTGATATTATGTCAGTGTTTACAATTTGATGTGGTGCCTCAAAAGTGACCAAAAAAATGCAGGTTTAATAAAGAATAAATCTGTTTATTTCCTCCTTTTTTATAACCAAGCATGCAGTTAAGCTTTTTGTTCCCAATCGTCTGCTTTTGCCCTGAAATCCGAGGCTTTCAGGAGCTTAGGAATGTGGGAAACAGAGCAGGCAGTTCTGGGAATCAGATTGCATTTCCCTAAATTAGCCCCACCTTCTGTCCCTCTAGACCCTTCTCACCACCATGCTTATCCCCACGACTCCTACCTGCCTCTCAAAAAGGGCAGGTGGTGCCTGCAGGAGAATGTGTAGCAGCAGAGGCCAAGATCATTATCACCTTGCATGTCTTAAAGAATATAGCTGTAAATAATTAAGGTTGTGGTATATATCGGTGTAGACTCAAAGAATGCTCTGAGGTGTTTTTGCAATGTCGTCTGCATGAAATCCTTCTGGCAATAACCCAAAGAGAATCATGACAAGACAAAAATGGTCCTCCTGTTATGTGAAATACCTCACCGTCAGTCTCGTTGTTTGTTCCAGGGGTGAAGCTGAGCAGCCTGCTGGGTAAAAAAGGCAGCCTGGACAAGCTGCAGAGCTACTGGGATGTGGGCTTCTTCCTGGGCGCCAGCATCTTGGCCTGCGACAACACCAGGGTCATCCAGGCCTCGGAGAAACTCTTCAAACTCAAAGCCCCCATCTGGTGAGAACACGGATAAACTGTTCTCGGATTATCATGCCGAAAAAAATATCAACAACCCACATTTAGACCACATCCATCTCCTACTGCGCCTGCGTCAGCGAGCTCTGAAGTGTGCTCTGCTTTCCCTTGAAACCACAGTGGCCATCTGTGGCCATTGTGCAAGCATTTGGTGTATTTCGCTTGGAGAACAGAAAATATCACAAGCAGCTCCTTTTTGCTCATTTGAACAGCATCCCTCTCTTTACACAGATTGAACGGATTTACCAGTGTTTAAAAATGGGTTACAATGGAAAGTGAAATAAAAAATGCTTTTCCTCAACAGGAGACACAACTAGAAACTTGCTGAATGTTGCAAGATTTCTACCATATTTTTGCCTCAAACCATTCCTAACTAAACCAAAACTTTCACCTATGTATTTGTGATGGGTTGTCGGACCAGTTTAAACGTAACAAAAATGACCTTCTAATCCGCACCATTCTCACATAATCATTTCATGGTGGAAGGACAAAGTCTTAATTGCCTGCGAGACATAGTTTCAGAGTTTATATTCATTCCACACAATTTTATGAGCCTGCCTCAGATGTGCAGCATGTGGAGGCATACAGTAAACTATCTGCAGCTCGTATTTGCAGTGCATGAGACCATGCTGTTCTTTATTTGTGTTAGTCCTGTGAAAACTTTTTAAGTTTCCATTAATGCCACAAAGACAAATGTTAACTCGGCATGGAAACACCATTTTAGGGTCTTACTTGTTTTTTCTCATCTTTCATGATCTATGCTCACGTGTTTAAAACAATATAATACACAACTGCACAGGTCATTATCTGCCTTTTTTAACAGCAATGTTGCCTGTTGCCAGCCATTTAGTGAAATAAAGATTTGGGTTCTGCACAATGGATAAATGGTTGTTTTTTTAATATCTTTGTGTGTCTGTTTGAATTCAGGTATCTGCGCTCGCTGGTGGAGACCATCCTGATCTACCAGCACTTCAAGAAGCCAGGCATGGAGCAACCAGCACCCAAACAGGAGCTGGTGGACTTCTGGATGGACTTTCTGGTGGAGGCAACGAAAAAGGACGTCTCCTCAGTGCGATTCCCTGTAAGTTAACCTAAGTTAACAGGCTCAACACAAAATGTGGGTATTGCAGGACAAACATCATGCATGCTCAGCAAACTAAAGACTTTCTAAACCGAAGTTGAACAAATGATATTAATTAACACATCTCCTTCCCAGGTGCTGATATTGGAGCCCACTAAAGTGTACCAGCCTTCATATTTGTCCATAAACAAAGACGTGGATGACAATACAGTGTCTATCTGGCACGTCGCCTCTGATGACAAGGTGGGTGTCTGATGCAGTTAGAGAACATAATATATAATATACACATTAATAACCTGTATGTGTTCCAAGTACAGAAAGTGATTGGATTAATGCTTCAATCTCACACTTTCACAAACTGTACATAAAGTGAATGCTGTAAGATAGAAATAGAAATAAATAAAAATGGTGGATGTTGGGAGACCATTAATGACAATGAATAATTTTACCACAGAATTTTACCAACAAAAATGCCTGTTTTTCGATTGGCTGGTAGGTTTCTTTTAAAATCATGTACTGATGCACCTCACATATAGTTTTAGAGGTTCTGAATCAGCACTTAGCTTTTAACGGCTGCATGTTACCATAGCAACAATACTGATGCTTTATATTCGGTAAATGGTTAAACCCAACATACTCACTGCGATTGCTAAAAGAAGAAGTAGTAAAATTGTTGATGTGATCTTTAGTTAGATCCTTTCATGAATTCTGTGCCTCTGCATTATTGATTATTTCTCATGCTGTTGTACATTATTGCTTACCTCCACAGCATATAAAGAGCAGTGGTTTGCTGGCCAGAGACTGATACAAGTGAACCTGCTACAGTATATCAGCTCCTAGTTCTTTCATTTCCTGTAGCTAATAAAATTAAAAACCACTAATGACTTTTTATTACTGTAAAGTCAATAAGCATATTTTAGATAATGTTTTAATGCTGCTATCAGTCAACATGTTTTATCCCACAGGGGACACATTGATGTAATGATGCTATTTGTTGTGATCTGTCCTGCAGAACAAGGGGATCCATGAGTGGAACTTCAGTGCCACGTCTGTACGAGGTGTCAGGTCAGTGGCAGCTGTCTTTATTTGACGCCTTCATATTACAACTGAGTGATGTGACAGTGACCTCACACCTCCAGAGGGTGATTGGTTTAAATTTATCAGATAGTGGACTGGAAAAGAAAAGGAAAAAACTCTCTGAAACTTACAGTTAACAAATGTGCTCAATCATTTCTGCCATCAAGACAGAAAGAAGATGAAATTAGATATTCCTGTGGATAGTGAAAATAGAACGAGCATCAATTAAAAAGAAGAAAGAACAAAAAATACAGCACAAAAGCAATCTATAAGTATCAATGATTAAGATTATAAGATTTATTGATTTATTGATTTAGTATTAGTATCCATAACAAGTGCAAAAGCTGATCACACATAACTCTGAATGTATTTTAACAGATGATGCTCAACTTTTCAGCCACTTTCAGGATGCATTTGCATTTCCTAATATTTTGCCCTCTTTATATATGTTAATGGGTTGGACAAAATATTAGGAACACCTCAATATAATGCACTTTAGTTCAACATCACCATCCACTATACCCTCTATAATAAACATAAAGGAGAATTATCACTTTACTGACAATGTCAACAAAAACTGAAACTTTAAAAGCTTCATAAAAGTATCATTTGTAGCAGAGCTGTTGTATTGGATTGCATTAGATTGCTCAGGTGTTCCTAATACAGTACTTGGCAAGTGTATGAATTGCATGCAAGTGTGCAATTTAATGAGCATTGTAACAGCAGCAGACCATCCTGAGACACAAAATCGTAACTCAAACTATCTAAAAGTATATTTGAAAATAAGTTAAAAGCAAAAACAGTGGGCAAGAATGTGATTTTCAGATTTCAGAATCTGTTCTACAAGATAATGAAAATATGCCAAAAATAATAAATACAATATGTAACACATGGAAAACAAAAAGAGATGCGTGGATGTACTGCTATATGTAAAGGATGTATTGCATTGTGTGTGCAGGTGTATCCAGGCATGCACAAACCCACTGCAAAAAGCATTTAATTCAATGCATAGGCTACAATGCACAGATGTAAGTAACATCACAGCACAGGCAGATATTTGACATGAATGTTACAACCATTCCAAATCTCTTAGCTCCTAACTGTGCCAGAGTGCTCCATTAATACCACAGACAGCTTTTATGATGTCTTGCTCTGAGCCTCTTCTGCCACGGCCCTCAGAGGAATTCAGTGTCAGCTCAGAGAAGTGGAGGGCTGCGCTCACATGTTGCTAGGGAACGACTCATTCTGTGTGCCCACTCAGCCTGCAGACAGACAGCGGGACACAATAGCAGCGCTGCGAGCAACAATGCGACCACACATACAGGCGCTCGTTTGTCTGGCTCAGCCGAGAATCCGGCCTTGGCACACCGGTCAAGAACTGGACGAGCAAACCGGCACATTAAAGTTAACATTCAGTCATTGAGTGGAAGCTTCATGTCTTTTGACGGTTTTCAAAATGAACTTTTTTCTTTACAAATTCCAAGTTTTCTGTTATTCTGAACATTGCTACTGCAGCTCGTACTACACAATGTATATATTGCATTTGTCAGATCTGATGGGGTTTATGTTTTGATGGAGTGGTGAGGCACATGTAGTGACAAGCAGTGTTTCTGTCAAACCAGAGATGTGATGGTTGATGTTATGAGTCCAGTGAAAGGATTCATTCATTCTGTGCGTCACATTTGCTCTCATGGGATTGTTGCTGTGCGTCTAACAGTGGCCCGTCTCTCCTCAGCATCTCCAAGTTTGACGAGCGCAGTGCCTTCCTCTACGTCCTTCACAATGCAGAGGACTTCCAGATCTACTTCTGTACAGAGATGCACTGTAAAAGGTCTGTTCTCCATCTCTCACTGTTGGTTTGACATCATTAAGCTTGTTAAGTGCTTTCTCAACAGTTAGTTGACTAATAATCACCATAAATCTTCTCTTACTGTCATACAAATTACTTAATGACTTTTTCCTCCATTACTCTGAAATTAATGTTATTGGGTTTTATGAGCCAGTCATCTAAAATGAATTTAAAATCAGAGTGAAATTGTCACCATTATGATATTATTGCAGGTTGTCATAAACCAAAGTATTAAAGATGCCTCGATGAAAATTAGAATACCAATTACCAATAAGAAATAGCCGACTTCACAACATTGATTTTTTTTTTTTTTTTAGATTGAAATTGATTGCAATTATTTGTCAATTAATCACCAACTATTTTCATATTTGAATATTTGTGGAGTCATTTTCGTCTCTTCAGTCCTATGACAGTAAACTGAATATCTCTAAATGACTAACGATTAATGATCAGTTGAAAGAACAATCAACAGTTTATCTATAATAAAAATGATCGTTAGTTGCAGCCCCAGTTTTCTTCCTTGAAACCTGCCCTTCTTTGAACACAATCATTACTGTGACCACAAAGCCTTTAATTCAGCTCACAAAGACTTTAAACTGTTTTCTGTCTGTAGTTGCACCCCTCCCTACTGCAGGCGCTCGTGTTAGCTCAGTACTCAGGTGGGAAATTTCACACCTCTCAGTCACCACAAACACACCTTGCTTAATTTCGACACCACCGTGTTCCTCGCTGGCTGCTCAATGAAGCACTGAGTGTTCAGACTTGTGAGTCTCACACCGGAGGCTCCCAAGCACTTATTATCTGGAGTGTGAGAGTCAGTGAGTCATGCCTGCTGTTGTCATGATGCTGCTCGTCTTATCATACAGAGAGGAAGGAGTAACGGTGGGATGGCAGGGAGTGGTGAGAATAAAAGAAGGGAAGAAGAAATAGACACAAAAAAAGGGATGGGGCGAGAAAGAGGAAGAGAACCAGTCTGATATGGCTGGTGCATATGCGTGATTGGCACATGTGCATTGTGGAGCACCTGCAGGCGTGCCGTGTGTGACAGCATGATGGGGCGATGTGCTAATTCACAGCTTGTGTGCGGAGAGAGCGGTAAAGGTCATTATATGTTTGTTTATGTGTGGGAGGTGTGCATGTGAACATACTGTAACCCCTTCTGGCTAAGATCACCAGCCAAATACTGTCACGCAGTCACAATATGTACTAAGTAAATTGTATTTGTATAGTGCATATCTAGACACTAGTGCTTTACAAGGCATAGAGCATACACAAAAGAAAGAAATCATAATAGATCATTTAAAAAGTACAAAACTAAAACAGACAATACACAATATAAAATGTAAAATGCTGACTCGGACTCTGTGCATACTGCTGACCCAAACGTCTCTCTAACCAGGTATGTCTCTAGCTGCTTTTTAAAAAGAATCCACAGAATCAGCAGACTGTAAGTGTATGAGCAGAGCAGTTCATAGTTGAGGTGCTACATGGTCAAATCCTCTGCTTTAAATGGCTCTAAGTGATTCACTCTGGCTAATACTTGAGCCATGAGTATTTTACAGAGAGATTTTACACACAGCCAGGTATTTATACTGTAATCCTAAGGGCTCTATATCATTTCCATTAAAATATCATAGTAATCTGTTTGGAAGTTTTAGCCCCTCAACTACAATCCATCAATAATTAACATATTTGCTGACCATGTATAACTGCAGGCTGTACAGTTTTAGATGTTTTGGTGTGTTTCTCCTGCTGTTCCACACATTTCATTTTTATGGACTGTCAATTAATTAGCAGACTCTTGAAACTTGGTGATGTTGTGTAAATGGTAAACAATACGTCTGGGTTAATAATTGTCGTCAGTGGTACCTGATTTGCACAGTAAACACTACTATGAAGTTCATTTGGCTAAAAAATAATTACAACACTCAAGTTTCAGAAGTGTGCTAATAGAACCTTTGCACAATAGACAAAGTGCATCCAAATTTGTTAAATATGGTTTCATAAAATAGTTAGCTGTGATATGAAACATAATGTAGTAATGTATTTTTTTAGACTTTACTGTAAAATATTTTACAGTTTTAACTGTGGTACTTTTTTGGTTCTCTTCTAGCAACCTGATTTTTAAGTCAAGATAAAACTGTGAGTTTCCGTGCTGTAATTTTAGGGTGTTTCCTCCGATGTTGTCTGAACAGGGTAGGACTTATAGCCCTGTCATAAAGTTGTGGAATTATATTAAGCTCATGAGTCCGGTGTTGTTCATCCAGTATGGATCTGAACACACAGACAAACACACTTAGAGCTGATTGTTTTGATTCCAAATGTCTCTCTTCTAAGCGCTCTGATGCAGCTGTGTGGATTCGCTGTATGAGCCGTGTATTTTGGACTGACCGAGCTTCTCTTCTCTTCAGATTCTGTGATCTGGTCAACAGCATAACAGAGGAGGCCTGGAAAGGTCCAGAGGAGGGAGACTGTGACACTGAAGCCTTAGAGGTGAGTCGGCTGGACTTACATATTGAAGAGTTGTACATATTCTTTGTTAAAGTTTAGTCACAAGTTCAACCTGCAGCAGAACCAGTGGTGCATTTAACCAACAATAACCACAACAACAACCTAGACATCTTCCCCTTCTTTTATGTCTATATATTTTATTTAATAAAGCCTTTTAGGATGCACTAAAAGCCACATATACATGTATAAGTAGATTCCCTTCAGGTACAGGGGACTGTTTTTAAATCATTTAACATAGAAAAAAAGACATTATTTGCATCTATTAACACCTTCTCAACAGGATTTCCCTCTAGCTAAGATTTGGCTCAATACATGCGTGCAAAGAAACTATTTACTATTTATTTGTCTCTGCACTTTGTATTGTTACATCCTGTTTTTGAAATGTCACAGGAAATATGATGCGATTTAGAGGTTTCCATCAAAAGGAGTTGAAGTGCTGACAGAAAGAAAAAAAAAACATATTTTAAGAGGCAACTGTCAGCTAACTATTTTTCATGCTTCCATAGAACGACTAAAGGAGAACTGCAATAAGGTTCATAATGCTATATGTAATATGTCGTAGCATTTTATTCACATTTCTGCAGAATGTCTCACAGGAACTGTTCTTTGATCCGTTTTTCCATCTTTTCTTTCTAATCCAGTTCATCACAATTTGCATTACAATAACTTGGATTGAAACTCAGCTACAAACACACAGAAATAGACAGTAACCCGCTGAGATAGGACCTGGATCTTTTGTTGTGTACTTTGTAATGGTTCCACAGTACAGTACAGACACCTGCTGCTGCATTCACCTGTCTCTCCAGCAGAGCTGCAGGAAAAGAAAAGCTAATTGCCCCCGTAATCCTGCCGCACCCTCTCTGACTCAGCAGCATGGCACAGATCAAATGTCTAACAGGTTCTCTCTTAGAGCTGCTTTAATAAGCCTGTTTTGAGTTTGTCTCCAGTCCTCAAATATCCTCTTTACAACATAATCTGTCCTAAAACCTCAGACTGCTTCCTGTAAACACTAACTGTTTCAGACAGAAAAGTTAATTAATTAGGTCTCTCCCTTCAAGAGGAATCAATGTGACAGGTTTAAGGTAATCTGACAACAAACAATGGACCATCCACTGAAGTTAATTAACAAGAGGAATGAGAATAATGATTGTCTGGCAGGAAAAAAAGTTCTGATTTGTTAGGCTTGTCTAACACAAATATGCAAGATAAGTAGATGGAAAGTCCTAAAAGACGAGTGCCATATGTTTGAAGGTGTAAGCTAAGAAACAAAAATGTCATGCTTCCTTTTATGTAGACACTATACCTAATTGAAAATGTGCAAAATATCCCAACAAACACTGGATCATTCACAATCATACCTTTTTATAAGTGACCCTGTATTTTACTGTTTTTGTCTCCACAGTACGACTATGAGTACGACGAGCATGGAGAGAGGGTGGTTCTGGGAAAAGGCACATTCGGGGTGGTGTACGCGGGCCGAGACCTCAGCAACCAGGTCCGCCTGGCCATCAAAGAGATACCTGAGAGAGACAGCAGGTGAGACGAGGACACAGCTTTTCTCTCTGGAGGTTTCACACTGTTGTTACCACTGTTGTGACAATTTTGCCGTAAAATCTGGTGTGGATATTCTGATAGATTTTAATACATTTAATGACATTGTGAACCTTTGTTTTCCACCATCTGCAAGTTCGAATTTCCCCTCAATCAACACAGTGGGCCTGTTCCAAACCACCACTATGCACTCACAGATTATGATACTGGCTCTTGTCCCAGTCTAAATACTGAATTCAGCTTTGTTTCTGCCCTTCATGCACACTTTCTGCAGACTTTCCTAAAGAAACAAAAACCCACAAGACATATTGTTATGGTGTTAAATGGCAATGGAAAATGAAAAAAGGGAACATTGAAGACCAAAAATGGCATCTCCTTTTAATTATAAACATATATGTTGTTAACCAGCACTATGTACAGTGTACTTGTTTGTCTTAGAGCCAAATATGTAGAAAACTGTTATAAACGTATAAACAAACAGTCAAGTTTATTTAAACAGTATTAAAGGATTAGCTGGTGATTTTCTATAATTTTCTTGTTGTCAACAAATCTAGTGCAGCGACAAACCAACAATGAACTCTGGTATATCTTACTCCTCTGTGCCGTAGACCTCTTTTGTTTCCCAGAAACAATATAAAAACACATCAGTGAGCCACACTGTTCCACTGGGGGACATGTTCCTTTACCACAATGAGTTTAGGCGCGGTAGTTTGTTTAGAAAGCCCTGTTTTCAGTCAATTGTTAATTTCTCAAAGAACTTCTGTACAAAGTCAAGAGGTTGTGATATGTAGCACAACAAGCTAACGAAACTCTTTGACCAAAACCGAGTTCCCATACTGTACATGCTCAATGGCATTTGCCTTCCACAGAACTACTCTTCAGAGACTGGAAATGTACTTTCTGTTATTAGTCCTCTGAAGCCATTTCTAAACATACTACTGTGACACAATGAGTTTGGTCACAGTAGTTTGGTCAGAGAGCTCCGTTAGCTTGTTGTGCTACATATCACAACCTCTTGACTTTTTACAGAAGTTCTTTCTTTAAATTAACAATGCACTGAAAACATGACGTTCTGGACAAACTACCTGGCTTAAACTTTTTGTGGTAAAGAAACATGTCATACAGTGCTACAGTGGGGCTCACTGATGTGTTTTTAATAGTTTTCAGACAACAATGAAGGTCTATGACACAAAGGAATATAAGATATCAAGCTTTAGATACACACAATACTTGTAAGTAGGATGTGTTTTATTGTAGGTGTGGCTCTTCACATGAGATTTGTTGACAATAAGACAAAGGTGGAAAATTAGCAGCCATATCCTTTAAATATCAGCTGTCCAAGTAACATACACCCTCAAACACTTACAATGACGTCAGTGGTGACATTAGATTGATGACGTCTGTGAGGGATGAGTGCTTCGACCTTCAGGATTGGAACTTGGCTACTGATCCCTGAAAAACTTTCTTGAACACTATTGATCAGATTTCACGAAACTGTCTGTGAATGAATCCTAATGCTATGTGACTCGCTGTCTTTTCCTCTTCTGCCTCCATCATACCCAAATGTCGTATTCGCACGGGAAATATTTCCTAATGTAATTTGGCATAACACACATTCTCTCATTCATGCTCAGAAGTAGATCAACCACTCTCAGGACAGATCTGACACTGTTATGATTAAATTACAGCCTGAATGTTAGCTGTTGTCTTAGCTTGTTAATGCCTCCTCCTGTTCAGCGCTGTTGTTGATCATCATTAAGAAAAATGCGGCTTTGCTGTCCGACTGAGAGCGTGAAACACACAGATCAGCAGTATCCCCGGTGCTTTCTGGGCTTTCAGTGGGCTGGCATCCACTCGAGTGACTGCTTAGCGGAAAGCTGTGAAGGCAGACTCCCCTCCCACCCTTACCCCCCTCACCCCCTCCCTCTCCTCCGTCTCTTATTCCCACCAGTCTCTGCAATAGTTCCACTTACTCATCTCAAACTGCAAAGACTCTCACAGACGAGATGATTCCACTGGCGTACTTTGTTCCACTAATCACATCAGCAAGTCAGCAGAGTGCTCGGGCCGCAGAGAGCTCTGAGAATTTCGGTAAATAATTCAGAAGTGGATTGAAATCTCAAGACAGACAGAGAGAGAGAGAGAGACAGAGACAGAGAGAGAGAGAGAGTGATTCATTCAGGGAGCTGAATTGCTGCCAGGCACGCTTTCACTGTACAAAGGTTTCTGTTGTTCTGGTCAGATATCAAGATTCAGTTTCATTGTTTTGGTGGTTTTTGTCTTTTGTTTTTAGGGTTTTGCTCTTCAGGTTTTTGTCACACAGTCTGATATGGCCAGTTTACATCCATGTCACCATGAAAAAAGGCAGTTACAGTTCCTTCAGTCATTTGTCATTTTGATAATTTATTTAGTTCGTTTTTTGATATAATTTAATTTTCTACTGATGTCTACTGAATATTGTTAGGTTTTGGACAGTCGATCACACAATATAAGACTATTACAATGTTACCTTGGACTTGGGGACTTTTGCTGATGTTGTGTAAACCAACCAATTAGGCGATAAATCAAGAATATAATGGGTAGATGGACTGATAACAATAATCATTAGTTGCAGCCATAATGTAGATTTTAGTTTGAATGTTAGTGCAGTTTTAATTTAATATTCTATGATTGATAATATTCAGTTGATTTTTGTAGGTTGAACATTCTGCAAGTGTTTCTTCCAAATGTTAAATCAAGAATCTAAATCTACAATTAGTTTTGCACATGTTCAAATAAGATTGGGATCTCTTATCTTTTACAAATGAATCATTTTAACAAACTTAACGGGATACTGTAAATCCAATCCTCCAAAAACTGACAAAGGGGAAGAACTGTGTAGAGATGATAAAGTTCTTCAGTGATTCACATCTGTCACTGTTGTGTGACCCTAACCCCAAACCTAACCCTAACTCTAACCCTAACCCATTGTCACCTCTTCCCACCTGCTACAGACTGTAACAACGTTTTTCATGCATTGTGTTTGTTTGTATCTATCGCAGGTATTCTCAGCCCCTACACGAGGAGATCGCTCTCCACAAACACCTGAAGCACAAGAACATCGTCCAATACCTTGGCTCCATCAGCGAGAACGGCTTCATCAAGATCTTCATGGAGCAGGTGCCTGGAGGTGAGATATATTTCATCACTTGAGCCCATCAAGTACTTCTTATGAGTTATTTTTTGTGTGGTTATATATATATATACATATATATATATATATATATATATATATATATATATATATATATACATATATCAATTTAAAACCATGCTATAGCGCAGTTTTGAAAGGTTTTAGTAAAGATTTTGTGTAGTAAAATGAACACATCTGAATTCTGGATACTGTGACATACTGTAAATGCTGATGTGTCATACAGATTTTACAAGAATAATAATTATAATAAAAGTTAGCCTACAAAAGTTGTATGCCAGCTGAACAGTCTTGGCTCTTTATAGTTCCCACACAGGCCATAAAATCACTCCAGACATATATGAATTCATGCAGCAGAAAGTGAGGTAGAAGAAAAGTGTGTACTGACTCTGAATTGCTCTCAGAACTGTGCTGCTAATCTCAGGTCAAACTGAGTGTATTGATTGTTGTACTTTGTCCCATTGTATCCAGGGAGTCTGTCTGCACTGCTGAGGTCCAAGTGGGGACCCCTGAAAAACAACGAGCCAACCATCGGCTTCTACACACGGCAGATCCTGGAGGGACTCAAATACCTACACGACAATCAGATAGCACACCGAGACATCAAGGTCACTAAACATTATTGCACACTTAATATTCTCTTTATCATCTTCTTGTCATCATTAGCTTTTTAGAGCCTAATTTTCAAAATATAGATTAATAATCCTTGATTACCACAATACAATGGTGATTCAGCTATGGAAAAAAATCTCTGTTCCTCAGAAGATAATACATTTAACATTGGAGGAAATGAGTAGTGCACATGAACAGTGAGAGCTACTATGAGGGGAAAAGAGAAGTAAGAGTGCACTGCATACAGAAACTCAAGCTACATTAAGAGGAAATCCAGGAGAAAAAGATGACCACAAGTGACCCCACTATGTGACTGACAGCTGACGGTGAATCTAAAGAGGAAAAGATTGCACTTCCACTGTGACAGCTATTAGAGGTTTATGAGGGAGTTGTATTTATAGCACATTTGCCAATATGAACAGTGACAGAGGTTTACCTCGCTGTAATCATTCATCCTGTTCATACTGACTATTAAAAGATCTCCTTCAAATGTTCTTTCAATGGAAGTGATGGAGGCCAAAATCCACAGTGTGTCCACATAGTCATTTTAGGCTTATGTGAACTTATTTGAGGCTTCAGTAGTCTGAGTTAGTCATATCAAAGTGGATATCTGACACATTTACAGTCTTTTTGGCATCGAATCCCTCTTTGTGTTTCCCTGTAGCTCCACCATAGCTTCAAATGAATTTTTAAATACACTTTTGCACAGCAGGAAGACTGTGGATGTTGTCCTCCATCTCTTACATTATAAGTGCATTATGAAGGGATTTTCTAAAGGTCAGTATGAACAGGAGAAATAATTACAGAGAGAAAAACATGCTCCAGTGGTCATTTGAGCTCCTGACTCTTGTTTTTAGCCAAACTTGAAAAATTGTGAACTTGATGCGTACAAGCAACAGGAAATATGTGCAGAAGATTAAATAGAATACAAGGAAGTGCAACAATGAACGAGAAACATGCTCTCAAAAATACCGAAGAGGTTGCAGGCATAAAAACGACAAATATAGTCGTGCACAGAATCACGAGTCTGCAACATTTTTCAGATTCTTTGGAAACAAGAGGAAGTTTCAGGCTGAAATTATTGAATGTTTGAGTGGAATCTGCTTCCTTGTGACTCTGCGTGCACAGTAAATTTGATTTGGTTCGTCCCAGCTGCTCCCAACTTTTCAGCGTTTTCTTTACAGCTGTTTGGCTACAACGGTAATCCAAACATCCCCTTTTTTCTTGAATAAAAGGCCCTCGCTGTTATCTCAGCTGGGACAGTGATAAGACTCCTATCACAGAGCGTCATTACGGTCAGCAGCCGTGTGTCCACAGCAAACCTCTACGCCTTCCACCTGATTTAACAACGCCGTCATATAAGCATCATTAGCGGCACAGAAATGTTAAAAACCCTGTTTCGGCGTGGAGGCCGCCCTCCTCCCACGCTGTGTGTCGTAACCTGCTGTTTATCACATCACTTTATCTCAGCGCCATCATGGCCTTGGAATTTTAGCGTGGGGAATGAGTGTAGCTTTTTCTCACGGATGCCTTTTCAATCCACAGGGTGACAACGTTCTCATCAACACCTACAGCGGCGTCCTAAAGATATCAGATTTCGGCACGTCCAAGAGGTTGGCCGGGATCAACCCCTGCACTGAGACTTTCACAGGTACACATTCAACCAATTGAGTCCCACCTCCCGTGTTTGCGCAAACCCCCTCAAAGAATGTCTGAGATGTGTGTTAAGATCCTGAAAACCCACAAAACATGCTTTTTTTAAAAAAAAAATGAAAGAACAAGAAGCTGGACAAGTGAGGTCACGATTTCAGAGGGGTCATTCAAGTCTCAGCTCTATATCACTGAGAACAGCTGACTGTTGCTATTCAGAGACACTGGGTCTGGCAGAGGTCTGTGGTCACATCAGGGAGATTCGTGCCCGTGTGATGTCCTCAACCACAGCTCAGTTTGACCTCTTGGATTAGACGATCTGGCAGCCAATTGGAGCAGACAGGGACTTACCCTCAATGGCGGAGGCCCTTTCAGGAAACCGGGCTGCTCCTTTTTATAGCCCAGGTCTGCTATAAATGTGTCGCCGCCCGTATTTAGCTCAATTCACAAGCTTCTAAAAGCAGCAAATATGCAGCAGGCTATTATTAGAACAAAAGAGTTCTTTCAATGAAGTGAGGATCTGAAAATGTTACTTTAGGGCAGAGCTGTGATTAGCTGATGGCACGCTGTTGCTCACACATGGCCATAAGCCCCATCAAAGCTTTTGTAACCTGATTGGTTGTTTGCAAAAACGCATGTCATCACCTCAGGACAGAGGTAACCAATGATTAGGCTTAATGCGAGTTAGTTTGGGTATTTAGATGAGGTTCTCTCTCATGTTGCTGCTGCTTCTTTTACTTTTACAAACTGTAGAGCTGCAACAAGTCAATTAATCAGCTGTTTTGATAATTGATTCATCATCTTGAGTAATTCTTTAAAGAAAACAATTGATACTAGCTTCTCAAATGTGAATATTTACAGATTTCTTTAGTCTTCTATGATAGTAATCTGAATATTTTTGGGTTGTGGACTGTGGATCAGGACAAAATAAGACATTTCAGTACATCACCTTGAGCTTTAGGAAGCAGTAAACAACATGTTTTACCATTTTCTGGCATTTTATAAACCATATGACTAATAAATTAATCAACAATATATATATCAACATTATTTGTGACTTTAAAAACATATTAAAGTGCAGTTAAGTCCCAAAGCCTTGTCCCAAATAAGAGAGATGATCTATAATGCGTATTTCATCTATAGGATTATACATGGATTAGTTAAAGCAACAGTCGGCCTAAACTGCCTTTATGTTGCCCGAAGCAGAGGGAAGGTGTGACACATGTAGACAGCATGTAATAAAGATAAGTTGGAGTTTGCTTTCCCTGCCCATTCCAGGCACAGTCAATAAGTTACTCATTTATGAATTGATTCATTCATTTACTTATTTAATTGGCCTTCTTATTTGATCAGTAGAGGATAAATCTGTTTTTCAACAAGTGTCATCAAGATTAGGATGAAATTATATCAAAATCATATAAAACTGAAAACCTATAATCTAATCTAAAACCATAAAACAATAACAAAAACAATAAAGTGACATATCCAGATTGTAGTATATATCTGATAACACTGCCAGTATCTGAAGCAAATATTTAGACTCCCTGAAAGTGAAGATTTGCCACCTTCTGCATGTACTATAAATTATAACCAGTTAAAATATTTGACCTGTTTGTTAACTTTGTGATCTTGACACTGAAGTGACTTCTACACTAGCTGTTATCTGAATATCTAGCTCTCTGCCTACATACAGTTATCTACATGGGTTTGATTCTATTGTTGTGTTGTGGGTTTTTTTCTTTTTAGGCACACTACAGTACATGGCTCCTGAGATTATAGACAAAGGTCCACGGGGCTACGGCAAGCCAGCTGACATCTGGTCTCTGGGCTGCACCATCATAGAGATGGCGACTGGGAAACCACCTTTCTATGAACTGGGAGAACCACAGGCTGCCATGTTCAAGGTGAGAAATCCCATCATCCCACTGGGTTGTGTGTGTGTGTGTGTGTGTGTGTGTGTGTGTGTGTGTGTGTGTGTGTGTGTGTGTGTGTGTTTTTATAAGGCATCTTCCATTTGCAGCTCAGCCATTTAAACAGTGGTTGTGGTGAGTTCATTTGTTTGAGAGCTGATATACAAGATATTGTTATAAAGTACAATATACATATCACACTTTTCTACATTATGTTAAAGAGCTTACCAACATTCCTGTGTGCATGTGCTCTAAAGGCCAGAAGATTTAGTTTATCTTGTTTTGCAGAGAAGCAATAATCAAGTGCACTGAAACTGAATTAAATTGTAACTTCTTCTTCCAAGAGGTTGAGGGCAAACTAAATGCTTCTCCTTTTTAGATTTCTAAGAAACATTTGTACAGTTACTTACCAAGCAAGCTTTATCAGCTGTGACATACAGTCAGGAAGTACTTACTGACAATCATACATCAGATAAACAGTTGGGCTTTCCAAGGCCAAAAATACTATATGCTATTAAATGCTCTCTTAAACAGGATACAAATATGATAAACAGGAAGTTATGCCAAATGTTTTCCTGTTTTATACTTCTTTTATTTTTATAATACAATATGTTAGTCTTTCCACTATAGACCCCTAAAATGGTCAGATCTAACTGTATATAACTAATAAAAAAAGCCAATATTAGAATTAAAATATACAGTATATATAACATCCAATTACTAAATGACCTTGCTGAGTAGTTGGAGGAATCTAAACTCAAAGTATGGAACTTCGGTCACATGATAACAGACAGTTGCACACATATCAAAAGACATTAAGTGCAGGTTAAATACGACTCTAATCAACTTACTTACACCTACAACACATAAGACAAGACAGAAACGCTGACTCGTGACACTCTTATCTTGTTATCATGACCTAAACCAACATCTCCTCAATCTATTTCAGATCTCTTTGTTTCATGATTATAGATATTATTTGTTCACAGTTGCTTCTCCATCAGGTCTCCATGATGATAGCACCAGACATAATTATTCATAAAGGTTTAGCTTTTATCAGCCCTCAAACTGACCCACTGTTGGACTGACAATGAAAAATATGCTAATAGATGTTAACAATAGTAGCAATTTTACTATATTTTGAACTTCTTCCACCTGCCTTAACCTTTCAAATTAAACATCTTAAGTTCATTTATTGTCTTATGCTGAATATATAAGTTTTTACTTTCATTTTTAAATTCATTAGAAATTTCCATCAAATGAAATAATTAGCGAGTCTGGCCTCTGTCCTTATCACTTCCCCTTTAATATAAGCAGCTGGTACGCACCTGCACTGTGTTACCATCGTAGTTTATTTTAGTTTATTTGATAGAACAAAGGAAGTGAAAAAAAAGCATACATATCAGGGATGCAGTAGAGGTAAGACACGCCAAAAGGGCTTATAGTGAAACTCCCCTCTGTGATACAAATACAAACACTACAGATATTTATGTCCTTAACATAAGGAAACACTGCGAGCTGTAACGTGATCATCCGCAGTAGACACTCCAAATATTGTCTGAGCACGTCCATTTGTTTGAACACAAACAAGCGTGTGTAGTTCATGAGTGGAACCCCTCATGCTTTTATTTCCAGTTTCTATGTGCATACGTCTTTGTATGAAATCTCACTTGACTGTGTGTACTTGCTTTGGATGTGAGCATAAAGTGTTGCACACCTATGAAATACAGCTCTTAGCCATGTGTAGCCCATTAAACACAGAAAAGTTCTTTAAGGGTTGTCTGGAAAGCATTATAACACTCCTGTCAAAGTGCTGAATCATGGAATTTTTTCCATACAATGTCATTTAATGAAGGGGCTTTTGAACAGGCAGGTTTACTGTATATTACTGTGCTGAACTTTCAAGTAAACAACACACACAAACAAACAGAAACTGGGATGATCTCTCACGCAGGTAATCACATGGTTTTCATCTTTAAAGGCCATCTCGTGTTATGTCTGCAATCATGTGTATTAACTCCTCCAGAATAGTATAACAGTCTTTAGATACTCTTCACTCATCCCTGAGGAATGTCTCCAGGGAGGGGCATCTCACTGCTAATCTTAAGTCAACATTCCTCAACAGCAACGGCAGGAATTTCTAGAGTTCTTATTGTCATGAAAGTCTTGAGGTTGAACTTTGATCATTATTGCTCTCAACTGCTGCCCGAAGCTACGGCCGAGCCTGATACACGTGTGTCACACAGCCAAACTTCACTGTGTAAACACTCACTTTACACTTAAAGGGCAGGGAAAGAGAAAGGTTTGTGATTTTTCAGGTCTGTCTTAAAACAGCAGTCAAGAGCTTAAATTAACATTGTTTTTCTTGCTATAATAATTCCTCCTGTTCATTCTGACCATTAGAAGACCCCTTTATAATGGACCTAAGTAAGTGATGGGGGCACAAAATCCACAGTTCTTCTGTGCTGTAATGTATTTTAAAGTCCAACTGAAGCTAATATGAAACTTCAGCCATCCAAATAAGTCAAATCAAGTCTTTTTAGTGCCAAAGTGCCTCTCTTTGTTACTATACTTCCACCACAGCTCAACAGGGAAACACAAAGAGGAAATTTAATGTTAAAAAGGCTGTAAAAGTGTCAGATATCCACTTGCTATGACTAACACAGATTGCTGAAGCCCCATCAGCTCCTTCTTCTGTTTTTGTCGGAACTAAATCTATGTCTTTATTTCTTCAGGTGGGCATGTTTAAAATCCACCCAGAGATCCCAGAGTCCATGTCGCCAGAAGCCAAGGCTTTCATCCTGCGCTGCTTCGAGCCAGACCCGGACCACCGAGCCACGGCCTTTGACCTGCTCACAGACGAGTTCCTCACCGTCACCAGCCGCAAGAGGAAGACTAAGGGTAGCTTCACAGGTGAGTTCAGCTCAGTGTGGTTCAGCAGGTTGGTGTTAATAGTTGAGGAGACTTTTTTCGTCATTGGCTATACGATGGAACTAAGTCCAATTTAAACTGATCTAGAAACAGTGTAACAATCAGGAACAAACATCAGGAAGTAAGTTAAAAGGACAGTTTGACATTCTGGGAAATGTATTTTATTTATGAGTTAGACGAGAAGATCGATACCACTCACATGACCGAGGGCGGTATCAGTCTTCTCATCTAACTCTCTGCAAGAAAACAAATGTTCAGCATATTTCCCCAAATGTCAAACTCGCATGCCGCCTTCATCAGTGAGTCACAATGAAACTGAGGTGAATGAAACAAGAGTTAGATAGCTGATAATATCACTTAAATCCTAAAAATATCTCTATGTATTACGGCTGTGTTGTAGCTGCGTTTTTCTCCTTCTACAAGCACACCTTTAATATCCACTGTCTCTGATTTCAGAGTACTCTCAGTTTTTGTGTGCTGAGTGTTTCCAACCAACTGCACCGATGTTATCTCAAGTGCTGGCACCATGTCAAAAGATTAGGGAAAAAAGGCTTAAAAGCTTGGCTTGTGTCTCACTGCCTACTTGGAAATGTTATTCTATCTGTCTTACATAGAAATCATGTTCTGTTAACTACTAACACATATTTTTATGTTTTTCCGCCCCCTAGCTCTGTCTCCAGGGACAGGTGAGTTACTTTGCTTTCTTTTACAACATATTTACCACTAGGGGGGACTTTTTTCATAAACTTGATGTCAGTTCCATGAAACATCTGCCTGTTTTGCTGAAGAGTATCTAGGTTACAGGGTTTTGGTATTGTTTTTCTTCTCTTTCTACCAACGGCCACCTGTCTCCCACGACTCTGCCCTTTCCAAGAACTCAAAATAGACATTGGCACAACATGACTTCCATTCAACCACTAGGATGTCTTTATAAGCCCTGTTTCATAATTTATACATAGTGGCTGTAATTTGCTGCCAGATACATCAGATAGTTCTCTCTTTATTTTCTCCAGCATCAGTTTAAGGATGTGAAATCAGTGTTTGAGGTTTCCTTTTTATCTGTTCTGAAAAGGAAACACACCCTCTGTTATTTGTAGACACTCTTGTAAGATATTGTAATAACGAAAAAAGCAGATCCTCATTATTTTCAAGAAAAGGAAGGAATGTTAAGTAACACAGAAGATTATTCATGTCTGAATTATACAAAAATCTCCTTTTTTAAAAGTTTCCTTTCTCTTCTGTTCATCGTGTCTGTCAGAGTACCTTCGCAGTATCTCCCTGCCGGTGCCGGTGGTGGTGGAGGACACAAGCAGCAGTAGTGAGTATGGCTCTGTCTCCCCTGACAACGACCTCAACACCAACCCCTTCATCTTCAAGCCCAGCGTCAAGTGCTACAGCGAGAGGGATGTCAAGGGGCCCAGGTCCCTCTTCCTCAGGTTAGACACTTTGATTTGTTGTTGCTGTGGATGGCATCATAGCAGTTGTTTTATTAAATAAGTCATTCTGCCTTAGATTGAGATGATACAGCTATGTTGGTTAGCTGATGGTTGTAGTAGTATTGATAAATGCTTAGCTGTGGTAGCTGAATTGATTCTAATGCAAATAATGTCTCTAGACGATGCTCGACAATGGTATAAATGCTGATTGAGAGGCAACATTTCAGAGGAAACACTGGATACATGTCATTTTATGTAATATTCTGGTATAAAATTGCTCAAGTTAAACATTTGAATTACTGTTTTTGGACACAACAATGAAATTAATGCAGTTTTTGCATAATGCTGTCAAAAACAAGTATTTTTTAGTAGAAAGGGAGGAGAAGATTTAAGATTTAACTTTATTTTTTAAATTTCAAGCAAATTAGTTATACTATATATACACACACACACACACATACACACAGTCTGTAACTATATTTATTTCTGTTTATGTCTGTAGAATAGGCATGCAAATAATGAGAGCAGCACTAAATTGGATAGGTGAAAGTCATTGCACTGCCCTCTACAGGCTGAAAGTTTTAAAGCACGTTGCTCTTCACATATCAGTGATGCCAAAGCCAAGATAACACATTTTTACAGCTGTTGCAAGCACTTAAAATGAAACATTCATATGTATTTTTAACTTTATATTAATTTCCTTCTTAAAAATGGTGTTGTCAAATTCGTATGTATTTGAATAATGAAAAAGCTTAGAGCCAGCTAACTTGAATTCAATCTGTTTGTGAATCTACATCTTTGATTTGATCTCATTTTCAGCATTCCAGTGGAAAACTTCGAGGACCACAGCGCTCCTCCGTCTCCCGATGAGAAGGATTCTGGCTTCTTCATGTTGCGGAAGGACAGCGAGAGGCGAGCCACCCTGCACCACATCCTGACCGAGGACAGGGACAAGGTGGTGACCAACCTGATGGAGGCCCTCACACAGGTTGGTTATGATTGGACGGATGCAATCACACAAATAAACATAATATACACTTCTGCACTTTCAAATGTGAAACCGCCATACCGACCTCAGCGTCTCCTCTTCCCCTCATCCTCCACGTTCCAGGGTTCGGAGGAAATGAAGCTGAAGCGTCAGCATATCTCTACTCTGGTGGTGAGTTTGGCCGACTTTGTTCGCATGGCCGACAGGAAGATCATCTCCAACACGCTGTCCCAACTCAAGCTGGAGCTGGACTTCGACAGCACCGCCATCAGTCAGCTGCAGGTCCTTCTGTTTGGCTTCCAAGATGCTGTAAGTATCAAACACAAAGAAATACAACTAAAACGATGCATTATAACAAATCTACAGATACATTTAACTCACAATTAATGGCATTAAGGTTATGAATTATTGATCAAACCATTAGAAACATGACAACCCAAGCCCACAAACAATCCAAATTGTTACATCGAGGTTTATCTGTTGCTGAAATTGTCCTCACCGGCTGCTCATTTTCTACTCTACTGCGCCTGCAACATGTGATTTCCTGTCTATTATCCCCCTATTTGTAGGCAGAGGTGCTCCTTGCCTCTGAATAAACCAGGAGCCTCTGAACACTTCACCATAATTGTTGTCATTTTACACAAGCTGCAGACAGCAGCAGATTGCCATGTTGCTGCTCCTCCAGTGCAAACATCAGACAGATAACTGTGAAACACTAGCCTTTAAGCGGGTTGATAAAAGGGAGTATCTGTCAAGCGTAATTCGCCTGGGGAAAAATGCCCCTCAGAAATGCAGTTATATAGATGTAATGACACCAGAGCAAGTGGTTGTTTTCATATTTGTAAAGGGAGTTGCGTAACCGTGCAGGGAGATGAAGCTCTGATGCCTCCTGTTGGTCGTCAGGGCAACTTTATAGTAGAAGAGGGAAAAACACATGCACGATAATTGAGACTGAAATATCTTAAAATCTTAAAGTTATATCAATATGATGCTTTTCATCCAAAGGGAAATCTCTCTCTAATTGCAGCTGTGATTAAATAACAATAAAATATAATATAATTCAGAGTAGAAGGGGAGTTTAAACAAGTGTAACTCAAGTTTTAAGAGTAAAATGTTAAATGTTGTGTAAATCCAACATAGATGAAAAAATATGCTAAAAGTTTGACATGTATGCAGCATGAAAAATACAGTAAATGCATGCTTCAGACAATCAAAAATCTTCATATCTCCAGGTAAACAAAGTGCTGCGAAACCACAACATCAAGCCTCACTGGATGTTCGCCCTGGACAACATCATCCGCAAAGCTGTGCAGACCGCTATCACAATCCTGGTGCCAGGTAATATCATCAGTTTCTCCAGCAGGGCACCTCCTAAATACGTTATCATAGGTCCCTCAGGGCATCACTGACTGACTGATAAATACAGGTGCAGGGAGTCAGAGTTTGACCTGGAAGATGGGGTCATCACAGGTGTTTTTTGAGTCTGGGAAATGTTAACCAAGATGCTGAAATTATACATCATTTCATATTCATATTAAGAATAACTAATGGTAGGATATGAGCATTACTGTAGCTCAAAAGGGGAAAGGGAGAACTACATGAAGCTTCACAGCTTAACTGATGTGCAGCTGAGAGTCAGTTTGTTTTCACAGAAGCCTCCATGAATATTCAAGAAGTTTGATCACTTGATCACTTGAAATTAAACCATCGCTGTTCATCTCATTCACCATCAAATGACTGTGAGATTTCAGCCAAAAATCAGCTTGCTCATTTCATTTATTGCAGCTTCCTTGTATTTTAATTAAAGCTAATAAAGGCCTGTCAATAAAGACTAACAGCAAAGCTTTTTGTTCATAATAGCATTTTTCTCATCTTTATCAGTAAAGAAGCTTTCATATGCAAAAAGAACTTCCTTATAATTTTATGATGTCTGAAGCAACTCATATTGCCTGAGGTTTAAACAATATGGTATTTTGAAGACCAGCACTAATTAAAGGTGCAGTGTGTAGAATTTAGCAGCATCTAGCAGAACAAACTTGACAGAAATTGAATATAAGTATGTTTTAATTAGTGTATAATCACCAGAAAATAAGAATCATTGTGTTGTCATTAACTTAGAATGACCTGTTTTTATATTTACGTAAAGAGCGGGTCCACTTCCACTGAGGACACCATGTTTCTACAGTATCCCACAATGGACAAACCAAACATTGGCTCTAGAGAGGGCCTTACGCTTTTTTTGGGGGGGCCACCGTAGGGTTTCCTTCACGCTTGGAAGCGGGGGTGTAGTCAAATGTGCACTAAATCCTACACACTGCACCTTTAATTGATTTGATGATTAAGTCTATAAAATTAAATGCCTGAAATAGAAAATGTCACATGTTTATTTTTCAACATCCTTCCCTGCACTTTTCTTGGTCGCAGTTATTAAAAATCCAAATTTAAGGCAATTTAATCAAAAATGTTTATGTTGAATGTCACTGAGTTGATGACTTGTGTCTGTTCTCAGAGCTGAGGCCTCACTTCAGCCTGGCCTCAGAAAGCGACGCAGCTGACCAGGAGGACGTCGACGATGACGGCGAGCCCGAGAGAAACTCCACCCACCAGAGCGGTGCGCCTCCCGTCGCCACTCACGACGACACGGTGGCCACGTCGGGGGTCAGCACCCTCAGCTCCACAGTGTCACACGAGTCCCACAATGCACAGCGCTCTATAAGCATGGAGCTGGGCAGGATGAAGCTGGAGACCACTAGGTAGTCATGAACATCCACTGTGATTACATCAAGCACTAATCCGGAAAAGAGCTTTTATGTATTATTAGTCACTATTCATGATTCAGTTATAAATACATCCTCCTACTTGTTTGACTCCAGGCTACTGGAACAGCTGCTGGAGAAGGAGAGAGAGTACCAGGCCATCCTCCAACAAGTGCTGGAGGAGAGAGACCAGGAGATCAGACTACTGAGGCTGCGATCTGAGCCCGCAGGTCCGTACATTCATCTAATTTACCTCATTTACTGCTGCTACTACTGCTGCTATTGCTACTACAACCACTACTGATACTCAGTACAATAATACTATGGTGTGTCTGTGTTTTCCATCCAGCTATGGCTCAATGAGTACACTCCACTTTCCATCCAAGGGGCGGTTATGTGATAAATACATCAAATTGCATGTTACACATCGTTATCAGTGCAGAGAAAAGATTGTGTCTGGCTCACTGAGTAATAAATTCAACTGTGACATGAAGCACGTGTGGTAAAGAGTGCATGAAAACAGCATTCATTCTAAAACCAAATCACTCATCTGATCTGAGATTACTTGCAAACACCATCATATGCATCCTAACTTGCTGATTGGATGATAGTGGCTTTTTCTAAATGATACACTCTTTTTTTGCCAGTTCAAAGGTTCATATTGGTGACACCAGCTGTGGCCCTTAGTATTGTAACCTGAAAGCCTGGATTAGTGGATTTAAAAGAATAATAAAAACCTGATAACCTTGTGGAAGACAGTTTTTAAATAAGCACTATTGGCAAGAGTAGAGCACATTTAGATTATGATTATGATTAAACTATGCATGCAGCAGGATATTTTAAAGTAATATAACAGTAATCATCACTGGAAATTAAATGATTGTGAATTATACATATTAATAAATATATATCTATATATTATAGTAATATATTTACACATGCATCCCATAAATAATCTATAATATTTTGTTGCTGCATTTTAAAAATTCTTATTGCATGTTTGCCAATATACACCAGTGCCAATGTATTAATACTGAGCCAATGGATGTACTGTTCCAGCTCTATTGCAAAGTTTATGGACACTACCTTAATTTGCATGGTATAACTATGACAAAATAATGATATTCAAAGATAAGTTACATATATGAATACATGTTTGAATGTCCATTTATGAATATAACCTTACTTAAGTGAGGTAGCTGCAAATTCAACCTTTTTGACATGTGTTCTTTTTTTTTGTGTCTGTGTAAATACGGTTATTATTTATTTAAACTTAAAGACTAAAATTAAGACCAATCATCATCATTATCATACATATGAATAACCATGATATGTTTTGGGTATTATTTTCTGACCAACACTAACATGGTTTTCTAATGCTTGGTTGCTTTGGTGATGCTGCACACTGGTGTTCCTGTTTAATGAAGGAGTCTGTTCACTATCCTTTACAGCAGACACCCCCGTGTCATCAAGCAGCCTGGAGGGACAGACGAGTCAACCTGCAGAGTTACACGAAGACCCGGAGCTGAGCAGCTGGCTGAGGCTTTACGGTGCTGACCAGGACTCCATAGACAGGGTGGGTCTCTGCTTTTCCCTTCTGGTGCAGGAGCTTGTGTTTAATTGCTAATTATCGATAATTAAACACAATGAGAACCACTTATACAGAGCATATGTTTGAGGTATTAGAGCGTGTTCCTGAGACTGTTGTTTTCCACATCCTTAGTGAATAATAAGAAGGATTTCATTTCATTTTATAGATAGCTTAAACCACACAATAAAAGAAGCATTCTGCAGTGTCTTGAATGTCACGTGTGATTATGAAGTCCAACTGAAATATTGTTTGATCTAACTACTTATTTCATTTCTTCTGTTTTTTTAGATACTCAGAGAGGAGTATACACTGAATGACATCCTCCATGATGTAACAAGAGACGATCTCAAGAGTTTAACCCTGAGGTAGTACACCACGTTTTGTCTATCTTTTTGACACGACTGGTTACAGTTTCATTTCTCTATTCAGTGTTTAGTCACAAAGATACTTGCTGACACTCTGATGTGAAAAACACATTGAATACTGAAACATGGAAGTGAAGCTGTTGCATAATGATCAATTGCACTGATATATTTTCCTGTTCTTACTTTAGTACAGTGACCCCTTCTGGTAGCAAGAGCTAATATCTGATTGATTCATGTCCTATAGAAATCCTGTAGTTGGTTGTTAATAGGAACAATCAGGTGGATGACATGAATTGACATGAATCAGGATTGTCATTGATTTGATATCTGCCAGCATAAGTTATCCTCATCACACTTGTCACAGTTTCTGCTTCTAAAAGTTTACACCAAGATCCAGGTTTCCATTTTAAATTCAAAATAGGGTCTTTGATTATTTCTTCTTAGTGCCTGGTGGAGGTTGCGAAGAAATCAAAGATTGTGAAGGTCAACGACCTTAAAAGTTTGAATAATTATGTGAAGTGCAGAGAGAGTAGTTTCCTGCCAGTATCTGTACCAATGCCAGAATTTAATGTGGACCAACAGACTGAATCTACAGCGTCTTAATTAGTACGAATTAAACTGTCTTTAATGTTGTGGCCTCGGTTTGTAACTTAAGGTAATATGTTGATTGTATGCTGTAAAAATTTGGCTTCACCCATGAATTGACAAATACTATCAGTTATTGTCAAATCCAAAAGACGGACAATGTAAGCAGTTTTTTAAAGGGGGCATGCTTGCTTTCTGTAATGTTATTGTATTTTCTTACTGCTATGATGTTGGATGTGTATGTTAAACAAGGTCAAAGGCCTAAAATGTAACATGAATGTATGTAAAATGCTCCCTGCAAGTCAACAGCCAGGGCTCAACCTGCCCGGACACTAAGTTAACAAAGTTCAATCTACTTCCTCCTCATGATGACATCAGATTGTTCACACATGCCCACAAATGGCCGTCCCTTGGTAGTCTTTATTGCTAAGTTTGTTCCATGGGTTGTTTATATTGTCCACTTGCATGTTTTGGATTGAATTCAAGAAATCTGATTAGTGCGCTCATCAGAAGGGGGGCTTTAAAGAGACAGGGGATAAAACGGCCTGTTTCAGACAGAGGCTGAACTGAGGGGCTTCATAAAGGACCAGTATAAGATAAATAAGGATTTTTTTTTAACTGTAAATCATGTAAAGATATACCAGCATAGCCTCAGATTATAAATATAGACCTGATAATGTGAATGGTACGTCCCCTTTAAGTTCTTGAAAAGATGAACTATAGGAGATACAGTGTAATTTCTGAAGGTTACAGACAGGCGTTGTATATTACACTCTAACAGTCTTCTTCTGTTTCTCTCCTGCTCAGAGGTGGAATCCTGTGTAAACTATGGAAGGCCATCACAGACTACAGGCAGAAGCCAACCTGAGGCCTTGAGCTGAGGAAAACCACTCAGAAAAGCCAGGACCTTTGTCCCAACAACTCAGTATTCTCCTCTTTACCTCAGTATTTATAAGAGCAAGACTTTTAGGAGAAGAACCTGTGTTTGCCACGCACACTGTGCAGCTTTCCAACCACGCAAGAAAATCCTGGACTGTTTTTTTTTTTGGAAAGAAATGTGGCAAAAAAAAGGTCATTTGAAAGCAAGAATCACTGAGAAGTGCCACTAGTTTTGTTATGCCTGATGGACACAACACCGCTTTTTGTTACAGGTTAAAAATGACAAGTAGTGAGAAAATTCAAAACAATCTTTGAAATCTTTGAAACTGTCAAAACATTTTCTCCTGTCTTTACGAGATGTAATGTTTACAAAAACCGGTGACTGACCGTTTTCTAACACAAGCCTGAGATACAAAATAAAATACTACATTCAAAAAGAAAAAGGAAATTTTGTTCTTACATCTGTACTAATGTTTTTATTTTAGGCATCTTATCACTACTTTTATTTAAATATATTTTTTAATTTAATTCTTATGGGAATCTGAAGGATGTCAATGCATGCCCTGTTTTTTTGCTGTTTTTTTTTTTGTTTGTTTTTTTTTAATCTGTACTGAGACTTATTTAAATTGTCTATGCTTTTTTTCCCACATTTCCTTTTATAATACGAATCTACATTTTTATTTTTCAGAAACATGTAAATATTGTGTTATAGAATTCTATGTTAAATGACATTTATGTACTTTTAAAAAAAATACATAGATTAAACATAATTAAATAGTCTCCATATGGTTCAGACTGACTTGATAATGAATACGCGTGAAAATGAATTGTATAGTATTGTGTCATTTCATAGGACATAATATTCATTTATCAATTAATTTTACATCAGATCATTTGCTCCGTTTATATTGTTGTACACTGACTAAAATTTGTTTTCTTGTTTGAGAAGTTTTTCTTGTGTAGATATGATCATTCAATCAGATGTATGTTGTGATGAAAATTTGAAATGCAAACAAATTTCATACAGACGCCTTGACCTTTTTTTATTTTAAACCATGATGTCAGAAATAGGGGAAATAATCATGAGCAGTGTGTCCGTATTGTTTCATATCTGAAATGATTTAAGATTTTTGTGTCATATTGTTAAATAAAACGTTTCATCTTGAAACTGTGAAAGAAGTGTGAGAGATGTTTTGTATATGTATATGACTGTAATAAAATAGAGAAGAAAAAGTAGAACATTCCTGAAAGAATGAGCAGGTACATCCAACAGATAGTGTGTAAAATATCTAGGATATAGAAATAAAGATGGGTGATGCATTCATGGAAAAACCAACATAAATAGATAGAAGAAATATTCAGATCCTTTAGGCAATGCGAGTAAAGTATACAGTAAATCCAGCACTGTTAAAGTATTCCATTATAAGTAAGTCCAACATGAAAAATGGTTTCATCTTTAACAATGTGTTGTACTTTAAAAGCTTGTTATATTATCCATTTTGTCAATCTTCATCTGAAAGGTAACTAAAATAATAAATGTAGTGGAGTAAAAAGTATAATATTTCCCTCTGAAATGTAGGACTGAAAGTACAGTAGGCTACTTAAATGTTCCACCCCTGACCATACATGTAATTCATATAATTTTCAGACTCTTGTAGACTGTATAGTTCCTCCACTTTATTCAGAGTTTTCCGTTCATTTGTCACCCATTGTCATCTATAATCATCTTTAGTATAACATAGACTCACGTCATACTGGTCTTAACAGATGTGTAGGTAACACAATTTTAATGTTCAGTTAATAAACACAAAACACTTTCAAAAGTGACAATTACAATACAGTACAAAACATATAGATAAATACCATAGGTACATTTTGAATGATAAATACGTTATCATCACTTTAATATGTGTTTTCATCGTTTAAAAAGCAGCTGGTCAGTGTGTCCTAGTCCCACAGCTACAGGTGCACTCTACCTCTCTCTCTCTGCTCGCCATATTTATTCATCATAGTGACGTCAGTGTTTTGTGCTGAGCAGCCAAACGTTCAGGTCTCGCGGTGGTCTCCTCCTCACCATGACAACGACAGATCTCTAGCATCGTCAGAGGACAAAGCGTCGCTACTCAGCTCAACATTTACACACCAATATTAGCTAAACTGTCGTGTTTTACATGAGTATAGCCGGGTTATATTTCATGTAGAGAGGCCGTTTCAGCTCTGAGGACCCCTCATGCGTCGGAGACCAGCCGGAGGCAGAGGGAGACGCCGTTGAACTGCGTAAACAACATGGCTCTGCTTCAGCATCCCCGGCGGCTGCTCGCCTGCGCTCTGCTGCTGTGCGCGGTGCATCGTATCGACGCTCGGACCTCACCGATATCCGACCTCAAATCCAAAATATCAGGGGTGGAAGAGCTATTGGAGGAATACCGCAAACAGCTCCAGCAGGACCAGGCGTACAGGGCTAGCGATGTGACTGACACCTGTGTGGGCGACTACAGCGCCGCCGGGGGAAACATCATCCGGGCCAAGGTCTCCATCGAGCAGGGAGCCACCTTCCTGCTAGCCCCGGACAGGGTGTACACCTGGAAGGACTGTCTGCACGCCTGCTGCTCCCAGGCTTACTGCACCGTTGCGGTGGTGCAGGAGGACCTGAGACAGTCCGGAGACAGTCTCAACTGCTACCTGTTCAACTGCACCTACAGGAATAAAAATGTTTGCTCCTTCGCTCCGCAGCAGGGCTTCACCACTTACAGCAGGACTCATAACACAACGCAGGGACACCTCCCTGTTTCCCGGAGGCCCGGGGTAGGGCTCCCTGATGCGGATGATGCACAAGGTGGGAGACCTGGCTGTAATACTGGCGGATACAATTAATAATCAAATTAATAACTCAGTGTAAATCATCTGTATGAATTAAAAAACTGCCTTGATTACAGTGAACAGTTTTCCCTATCGGCCCAACAGCTTAATTAAATGGTGATAAAGGATTAAATAATCAAATAAACATGATGATTAAGTGCAAGTTATTATTATGGCCAAATATCAAACTGCTAGTCAAACTCTCCAGTATTATCCTGGGCCCAAAAGTAATTATCCTCTCAAGTAACATTTTGCAATAGTACATCATTTAAGCTTTAATAACAATAACAAGTGTAAAGGTGAATGATTTGATACTCTATGCTTTATTAACATGCGTGTTTTATAACATGCATGTTAATAACAAAAAACAGTGACTTTACATTTGTTTGTAATGGAGAATGAAGATGAAATATGTGAATATGCATTGACTCATGTTGGTACCTGGAAAGTTGTTTAATTATTCATTGGCATGTTTTTCTTCTGATAACAAAGCCACAGAGGATAGAGGTGACCTGCCATATTACAATTCATCACAATCTTTGATATATATGCCTATATTTAGTGTGTAAGAGCACATCAAAAAGATCTTCTCCATTATAAAACAGAAAAGGAGGAGGGTGAGGTACAATGTCCCAGAAGTCAGTTTTGCTAATGTGTGAGCAAAGGTTGGATTATAAAACTTAATTATGTGTAAAACTCATTCTCTTTCTAACAGTTTTAATATATCAGCAGGTTAGAAAAAGTCACCAGGAACTGCTTTCTTATCTTGATAAAGCAGGCGGGGTAGGTTAATGATTTGCCTTTTTTCGGTTCTGGACTTGTGAAATTAGATCAGGACTCTGAGACCAGCAGCAGGTGTTTTTCATGACATCGTTATCTCCTCTGTTTATTTACCAGTCATTTCATAAAAGCTTGAAAAGTGTTTGTCTAGTGCAGTACGAGAAATGCTGAAATAATAAGTATAATATACCCTAAAAATAATAAAGAAATCTCTATTTTTAATAGATGTGGCAATGCAGTTGTAAGAACACATTTTACATCTTAACCAGCAGTGGAATAAAATAAATATGAATGTGTAAAGTGACAGAAAGTGTCCAATTGAAATAGGTAAAGCATGTATTAGTACATATTTCTCATATAACTGAGATTATCTGTTTGATTTTGCAGAGGTGGATGAGCCCCCCCGCAGTGACGCTGGACAGGATGTGGTGATCCAGCTGCCCACTGACTGGGCCGTACTGGACGGCAGGGACAGCGTGGACGACCATGGGATCAACAACTATGAATGGACTCTGGTCAAGGGGGACACAGCCATCAATATGAAGGTCTGTGTTTCCTACATAGTCCACTCAGTGAACCCCATCAGCTGAATCATCTCACAGTGAAGTTATAAATACTTTAGAGTTTAATTTGAGAGCTCAGAGTGAGAATAAAAGTTAAAAATATAGCTCTGGTCTGTTTGACTGAACACAAGCACAGGAGCAAACAAGGAGTGAATTAAAGAGAGCGCGCACACACACACACACACACACACACACAGGAATAACTTGATTATCTACTTTTGGGATGATCAGATGATTCTAATATTTACATTTGCAGTATGAAGAGAGTCACTAATCGTCCTCCCAGGCAAATTGCATTTGTGTGTGTGCATTAGTTAAGTCAACAGGGAGGCTTGTGTCCAGAGCTCCATAATACTTTGCTGTTTCAATAGAGATAAGAGTTTATTACATCTAAATGTGCTCCAAGGACAGCAGCGTGCCCTCTATTCATAGCACAAAAAAAATGCTATGAATAGTGAAAGAGTGCTTTCTCTATAAATACTCATACTTTCATTTGAACTGAAGTTTCACTATTTTCTACCTTCAACAGAAACTGAGAAATAGAGTAACTGAGATATAGTTTTTGGAGAGCTATGTCACTATTCAGTCTTTATACGGTGGTAACTGTCCCTTTAACTAAAGCTACAACTAATAATTATTTTCATTATCAATTCATCTGTTGGTTATTTTCTCAATTAAATGATTAACTGGCATTTAAATGTCACTAAAAGGTGAAAATATTCAGTCACTGTTTCCTAAAGCCCTTAAATTGTCCTCAAATGTTGTTTGTCCTAACTAACAGTAGGACAATACTGGAGTATAGATAGATAGATGGATAGATGGATAGATGAAAGTAAATCTATAATGATATACATCAATGGTGTGATGTAAAGTTAGATATACTGTTTACAAAGAATTCATATTTCAAAGTTTTGAGCACCACAAAGAAAATTCCTTTGACCTCTATTATTTTGGGGGTGGAGACAGATGTTTTAGCATGTTTTAGGACACTTTTTGTCTGCATGGCTGATAACAGGTATAAGCAGACAAAATGAGTATTGTTTTATTTGGGTGAACTGATCGAATTACAAAAAAAAGATTTTCCCCAGGGTAATAAACCTGAAGCTGTTGCTATGATGGGATTATGTAGTCTATTGTGTCACTGCATCAACTTAACATGTTTAAGATGAAGAAGAACATTTTGATAATAGAATAGATACTCATCATTTTTACCTTTTATGTATCTGTGTGTGTATATGTATGTGTGTGTATGTGCTGAAGGTGACTCATCCAGGCCTGCTGAAGATCAGCAGCCTCCAGGAGGGTGTTTACACCTTCCAAATGACTGTTACCGACATAGCGGGTCAGAAGAGCTCCGACAACGTCTCAGTTACAGTGCTGGCACCAAAACACCAAGCAGAAGGTGAAGCATTCATCAAAACCACACATTCTGAGTCTTTTGGTTCAAGCTCCTATATATAAAATGTGCTCATATCTCAGATGGAATATTACCACTTCTGTATGCCAGACTTTCTTTGATGTGGGAGAGATGGTGTTATTTCAGGCAGTTAGAATTAACATGGCACTAATCGTGGTGCTTTCACAGAGTTTTTGAGGCTTTTCTGTGTCGGTAGTGTGTACAGGTCACTGCTCAAACTACCAGTTCATGTGTGACGACGGCTGCTGCATTGACATCACCTACGCCTGCGACGGGAAGCAGCACTGTTCAGACCGCTCCGATGAAGACTTCTGTAATAACTGTGAGAAATCATTCATGCTCACAAATTCAATGTTTCATGCACTAGTTTGTTTATATGTTTTATGAGTTATTCTCTTGTTTTTCTCTGTAGTTGATAACAACCGGAAGTCAGTGACCCACTCTGTTGATCTACCCGGCCCTCACCTGCCTGCAGCAGCACACACAGAGGAGGCTGGGGATGGCTCCATGCTCCAGACTGGGCCCAGGAAGACCATAGAGAGCGTTGTACCACCTCAGGACAGAGCCAGAACTACTCCTGTACAAGGTCCCAGTCAACAGGAGGCTTCAGTCACTCAAGGTAGTAATGTACTTTGAACTTGAAGGGCAATAAATAATTAATAGACCCCTGAAAATGTTACTCTAGGATGTGATAATACAACACATGGTTGGATGGAGTACATAAAGCATCTCTATTTAACAATATGATACTCCATTACTGTCATTAGTTCAATGTTCCTTTGTAAAGAGGCAGAGAGGGTTTCAGTACGTGTCTGGATGTAGAAGCAGATGGAGCCCCTGTAGGCAGCCATTGAGTCATAGCACTGAGCCCAAAATGCTGGCCAAGCCACAGGGACACTCTGCATTCCCTGGGAAAAACAGCTCTATGCTGAGTCTCCTCTGAGTGCCGGAACAAAGCGCCTCTGTCCCTGCTGCCATCCGATCCTTGAATCAGGCTGAGACAGACCAAAAGAGCTGTTTCCCCCACTGCCACTTCACCGAGGGTATTGCTTGTGTTAAGGTGCATTCTCAGGAGCCTTTGCTTCATTTCATAATGCTCAGTCCTGTGTCCCAACGCTCGACAAAACAAGATGAATACCTTTGTTTTGGAGAGGGGGAGAGAGGAGAAGTTAAAAGAAATGGTTTCAGAAATACTTGACCTTTGCAGACTGTTGTTTTGTTGTTCTTTGGGTTTGTTATTGATGGGGATTTGTTTACCATTGACACTCCATCAATGAAATTTATGTTATTGCATCGTAAGCCATCACTTTACAAAGTTGATGTGTTGAATGTTTGAAGATTTATTGATTCCTAGAGGAGAA